>NW_004949107.1:7861613-7868737 GCF_000317375.1 Microtus ochrogaster | reverse complement strand
GGGAGGGAGGGAGGGAGGAAGGAAGGAAGGAAGGAAGGAAGGAAGGAAGGAAGGAAGGAAGGAAGGAGTCACTAAAGCCCACACTTTGCCCACCCACCTCTGGATGCACACGCAGTGACCCAGCAGGAGGTCTGCACAAGCACCAGAGACTCAGAAGAGCTGCCAAGAAATCACATTGCTATCAAGTCCCATTAGAATCTGCAATTTGGGTACAAATGAAAGAAATGCATGAAAAAAAAAGCAACTCAGACAGAAGAGTATTGAAAGTTCCCTGTTCAGTCTAACAGAAGAATATGAATTTGAGAAACCACCATAGTCAGTGCTATTTGCAAAGCAAATGAAGAGTTTAATGAGAACACAACAGAACATCTCCACAGAGAAGCCCCTTGGCATCACACCCCTCCATGGTGGAGGAAGTGGCATGCCCACAATCCTACCTCCAGCTGTTGTTATTGCTGGTGCTGCTAATGGTAGCCATCCTGCAGAGTGTTTTCTTTAAAGTTTGCAGTTATGCCAGACTGTCCTCAGAAGTACTGAGTGGTGCATACAGCAGAAAGGGGGCTTTCCCTTTCACCTCTGACCTCTGCTAGACCACATCTCCCTTTGTTATTCAATTTAAGATACTGTTTTTAATTTTTCATGATAATTTGGCCTGTTTTAGATTTTTTTTTCTCTCCAAATAAAGGAACAGAATCTTTTTTTTTTTTTTTTTTTTTTTTCGAGACAGGGTTTCTCTGTGGTTTTGGAGCCTGTCCTGGAACTAGCTCTTGTAGACCAGGCTGGTCTCGAACTCACAGAGATCTGCCTGCCTCTGCCTCCCGAGTGCTGGGATTAAAGGCGTCCACCACCGCCCGGCAAGGAACAGAATCTTAAAATCCAGACTCAGCATAATGTAGCAGAAAGAAAGTAGGTCACACTTGTGTTTGAATCTCAGCTCGGCTACTTCCTCACCACTTAAGACTGACAATTATCCCGAGTAGCTCATATTCACGTTATATTCTAGATATCTACTTATCCACTAGAATGAGAATAACCACATCTTATATAGTCCCTTTGGCACCCACCATGGAACCTTTATGGCTCAATAAATATTAGTAAACTTCCTACTCAATAAATGGCTTACAATCTTCTGAATGTGCTTCATACCAACCATGCACAGTACTGTCACTTAAAAGATCTGGCCTTCCCTACTGCATCGGGTGTTGACTTGTGCTTTTTAGAAGTATAACTCCGCGTTACGCAGAAGTTAATATTCATTAACAAATAACAACACAGCCTCATATAGGAAGCAAAGTACTCAGGATATTTCACCAGTGCCTACCTTGGCATATTTGTGTTATTCGTGCATAATTCATTTGGAAAAATTTGAATTGTCAATAGCAGAGAAATTGTTTTTAATGAATGAGAAAAGCTGACTTTAAAATTATATTTAAAAATGTAAAGAAAAGATTGGAAAGTACTTAGACTCGGAGCCTAACACTTAACAAGAAGTGCACGGACAGTAAATATTAGCTGAGCCTGCTATTGGTCCCAGGGGTTGTAAGTATGCTATTACAGGCAATTACCTGTTGTGTTTGCAAGTCCCTGGTGGTAATAATTAGTCTACCTGTTGACAAAGTATGTCTCCTGCCCCACTGTTAATGTAGGCAATTGATTTGCACACGGTTGTAATTACCATCACTGATGGTGTCTGAGATGAGCTTCCCCACCAGGCTTCTGTCAATCACCACTTTCTCCAGCTGAGGCCCGGAAAGGCTTAGGGACACCAGCACACCTGAACCAAAGAGGAGCTAAAACCAGGTAAGGGTGGGGAGAGAAGAAGATGTGCTGAAAATTAGAATCTCTTAAAAATACCTTTCTAATCATACAACTCACATATTTTCACAAGCATTCAAACCATGAAATTACAGTTTTCCTTCCCAGAAAAACAGTGGCCGGCATTGTGAGAAAGAGACGGGCAGCTAAGTGCTGCGGTGCCCTCGGTGCCTGAGGAAAGTGTCTGCAGAAATGCAATGTGATCTGCGTTTATCAGACCCTGATCTTCTAAATGCTTACGAAATGGCCATGCAGAAAGAGCGGCTCTGCTGTGTACTCAGGAAATGAAGAGTGCTGCATTCAAACACCGAAAGGTTCGTGTTTACATCCGAAGCTTAGACTGTTTCTGGAGGTTGGACCCCCAGCGCTGCTCACTGACTCCATAATGTCAGGACTGCAGTATAAACAGCAAAGTTGGAACTTAAGCCCAATTCACTGCCCCAAATGAAAATTTTAACTAAAATCATTAAAAGAAATATAAAATAAGGCAATTAGGTAAAATGCTAAAAAATTTAAAGTCATATGTAATAGACACCATCAATAATTTCACAAGGAAAAACAAAGCTAGCAAAGCCTTTGGCCTTCCAGGGCCAGTGTCCAGCAGCTGTTGAGAGGAGGGGGCTGGATGGAACTGTTGGAATTTTACAGCACTCCTTTCCATCTGGAGCAGCGTAATTCATTCATCTCCAAATGTTGAAAACTTCTGAAAGGACTCTGCATATGTGTGTGCTTGTTATCTATGGGATTTTGAAATATCAACATTGGAAGAAATTGTTTCACCTTCAAGGCAACAGACTCAAAGCTGATGAATCATGGAATAGCATATGGCATAAGAAGAAAAAACCCAATTGTTAGTAAACTAATCACGAACATGCCAGCCAAGCTCTAAGACAACTATGACTTAAACAACACGGGGAATCCCCCGCCCACCTAGGCATCATGTCCCAGCTAGTGACGAGATTCTCTGTTGAGACAAATTTGGACATGTGTGAAAGATGAGCAGCATGGGGGACGAGAGTCCTTAGGGGAGGGGGGGGACCACAGTTGCCTACTACTGGAATCTCTGTCCCAGACTTATAGACTGCTCTGCAGAGCCACAGCAGGGCATGGGAAGAATACTCATCTTTAGGAGTCTGGGAAGGAAAAGAAGGCATAGCTGTTCCAAGAGTTACAAAATACTTCAGAATTGAATTAACCTCTACTGAATTAATCCGTCCTTACTACATATCTTGATAACAAATGATTCACTATTTCTATGGGAATTTAACAGCACGTGGTCTTTGCTCCCCGAATTTTCCCTTCTCAGATGTTCAGAAAGACATGACGTGAGGCTCAATTTTCCTACCTGTTTCTTTCCTTTCAAGTCTGTTCAAGACATCACTAAATTATGTCCTCTTCTATTTATTTTTCTTAATAAAAATTTATATCTATTTTGCTAAGCATGCCTTCTCTTAGACACCGATGGCTGGCGACTGATGACACTGTCTTGGCCACATGTATCTTCGTACCTCCAGTGCTAGGCACACAGCAAGCACTCAGGAAACATGTGGAGAAAACTTATACCTAACTCATCATCATAGGAGATAATCCCACTTAGAGGAAACTTAACCGAACCTTCCATTTTCACATGGTTCAGGGACCACTGCCATCTGTCCGCAACCATGCACCTTGGCTGGGGAGGGAGCTCAGCTGGCAGTGTACTTGCCTAGTAGGCAGGAAGACCTGAGGTACTGAAATTCTTTTAATTAATTTTATTTATTTTGTGATGCACATATATATTCACATGCTAGCTGTACACACTGCCACAGCCTGCACGTGAAGACCAGAGAAGAACTTGTAGATCTGAGTTCTGTCCTTCCTCCATCATATAGGTCACAGAAACCAAAGACGCACTGTAGGCTTTTAGGAGAAACCTTTACTAGCTGAACCATCCTACCAGCCCAAAAGTTCTGAGTTCTTTATCAGGCGTGGAATAAACTGGGCATGGAGGTGCAAGCCTGCAATCACAGCGTGTGCAAGGTAGAAACAGGAGAATCAGAAGTTCAAGGACATCCTTGGCTATATAGTTATTGAAGGCCAGTTTGGACTGCTTGATGCCCGACCCTATTTCTAAGAAACCCAAATGAACAAAACAAAATACATGCAACATAGAACTGAGTACCACCAGTGACCAGAGGCTCACTACGTCTCTGATGGCTACCTTAACTGGGACAGCTCCAATTGATTTAAACACATGGAAGGACATTCTTTTATCTATTTAACAAAACATGAATGTTGATTACATGACATGCCTGCAACTAAATTTAATAGCTCAAAAATGAATCAAATACAATCCTTAAAAGTAGTTAAACAGCCAATAGAAGTGATAGGAGCAAGTGTAATAGAGTTGCGGCACCAAACCTACGATGCAGTTTGAATGTATGTGGGCAACTGACTAAGGGGTGAGACTAGGACTTGGGGCTAAAGCCACAGCTGCCTTCTTAGAGTTTTCTCCAGTTGCACCGCTGCGTGCATCAAAAGAGCAGCACAACGGTTAGAGCAGGGCGCTGAAAGCAATGGTGCCCAGTTGTGTGACTCTGAATTACTTAATATCTCTGTGTCTTCACTTCCTCATCTCAAAGAAGACATGATACTACCTTCCTCAAGGATGAGGGTTAAGCAACTTTATTAACAAAATTTGTAATAACGCCTGGCACAGTGTTTGCGATGATTACTGCTATCCAACCATTCCTATGAGTTCTCATCATACTGCTTACCATCTCTGAAGTCATTCATTGTTTTGTCTTAATAAAAACTTAGCACCCATACTGGACTCAGAATTGGACAATGAAACACTGGCCTCCAGGGGCCTAAGATTTGACTTTTATTTACTAATGCTGTGTGGACATGACGTGTGTGTTCATGTCCTATGACACACATCCCATGGGGCAGGCTTGGTCTTTAGAGGACAACTCTTGGGAGCTGGTTCTCTTCCTCTGCCCTGGATTTCAAGAATCAGACTGGAGCCAACAGGCTTCTGTGGCCAGTGCTTTTACCCAGTGAGCCACGGCATCAGCACTCCAGGTGCATTCTAATCAGAAGAAGGACGATCTTTTGACACTTTTCCAGTCTGCAATGATTTCATAAGGGCATTTACCTTCAAGCTTCAGAACTTTGGAACTAAATTTGCCCAACTTTCTCATTTCTTTCTCTGTATTTTCTGCTATCACCATCATTACCATGGAAGAATCACTCTCTCTGAACACAAGCTGCTCTACAGTATATGAACCATGCTATGCTATAAAATTAATTTCAAAAGGCTGATTTTGTGGAAGAGAAGAAACATGAAACTTAGGGGAATAGGTGTAAGAGGCAACTGATACTGGAGAAGATTCAAAAGCCAGAGTGTTACAGAGCAGAGGGACGTGTGCAGAGATCACACAAACTGCACATGGAGATAGTAGCAGTGATTTCTGCACTTGGGTACGCCATTAGGCCCTTTCACATACTTACTCATTCAGCCCCCACATATATATCCAGTGTGTTAAATGAGCTAGGCACTGTTCTGAGGACTCAACTACATCAGTGAACAAAGAAGCAATGCCTTGGTTTTCGCTATCCTCATGGAGGTTGCATTTGAATGTGGATGTAGATAATAACAAATATAGTTCAAATATAATAGCAGTCAGTGCTAAGCTGTATGGAGGAAAAGCATAGCAAGCTGGAGATTCTAGGAGGATGCTGCTTTGAGCATGAGGAATAATAAACAAAAGGACCTTGATGAGAAGATGCCATGTGGGCACAGATCCAAAGAAAGGGATGGGACAGCCTAGGTAGGACCAGGAGAAGTGGAATCTAAGGCAGAGGAACAACAGCACAAACTCTGCAGCAGACCATGCCATGGCTAACTAGGGAAAACTGGCTCAGGGACCAAGGGGAGCAAGAGGCAAGGGCCCTCACAGACAATAGTGTGCAGAGGGGGTCAAGGGCCAGCTTACACTGGAACTTGATAATGAGAAGACATTACATTTTGGCAGAAACCTGTATTACATAAGGGAGGGGCAAAAACATGCAATCCATTAAGAAATCCTTCCAGCCACCCCAAGAGAAGACAAGGACTTGAACCAGAACAGCCATACTAGAGAAAATGATGTGGACAGTCAAGACAGACTTAACTGACAGACAACTGACTGACAGCCTGTGGGCTGCGCACTGCCAAGGATAGCTAGGTATGTGACCCAACCCAAGTGCTAAGCTTACTTAAAACATCCAGGGATTTCTTCATTATTTATTTTTGAAAACTCAACTGTGTGGTAATTGAACATGACTGTAGACAGCATCGTATCTCAATGTCAAAAGGTTGGATATGCCTGTAAGAGTAACCACTAGCATTTGCTGAAGGGTTGGATATGACATGTCTTGCCTAAGCAACATGGTTTACTGAGGTAAGGAACAATAGAGGCAAAATTTAGACTATATAGCATCAGAAGTATGGTTTTCAACAGGTTAACTCACTACAGAATTACAAGTGAAGATAACCTTGCAAAAAGTAGAAATGGAGTCATCAACAATATCAAAGTCAAACACAGAAACAGATGAACGCTCTTTACAATTTAATAGAAAGAGAGAGAAAGAGAGAGATCTAAAGCCTGAGCTAGGGGTTCTAGTGGTCAGTGGGCTGGATGTGTGACACTTGTGTCTCTCTCTGCAGGAGACAACACTGTATTTTCTACAGGAGGAGGACTGAATGATCCTTTTTCCCTTAAAAATTCAGTTACGCCTCTTAGTGAAAAGAGGTTTGGGTCCCTATTAAAACCAAGGTGTGTCTGCCAGTTTTGATTATTTAAGTGTCTTGTGACTAAAGCCATCCCTGATATCAGCTTTTGGGAATATGAATATACAAATTAATTAATAAACTAACTAGTACATTTTCTGAGAGACTGTTGGGGAATATCAGTTTTACAACTACTAGTGACAAAGAAAATCCTGGATGTGGTGCAGGAGATAACTAAAGGTTAAAAAATAAAAAAAGTCTGAAACTTAGGGGGAAAAAATCTATCTAAAACAAAAGACTCACTCACACCTTTGCCTTTTTCACCAAACACGTGCATATTTTAGTACTCCAAGGTGGAGAGAGCCTTGGTATGACTTGGTACGACAAGAAGGAAAAAGCATTCTAAGGTTCTGTTCTGTGGCAAGGTGTAAGAATGTTCAGAAAGCTCAAAAAATCAGAGAGCAGTCCAAGGAACAAAGTAGGCTTCTGAGAGCAGCTGGGGAGACAAATCTGGCCCTGGCCCCAGCCCAGCCCCAGCCCCAGCCCCAGCCTCAGC
>NW_004949107.1:7853577-7861350 GCF_000317375.1 Microtus ochrogaster | reverse complement strand
CAGCCCCGGCCCCAGTCCCAGCCCCGGCCCCAGTCCCAGCCCCGGCCCCAGCCCCAGCCCTGCCCCATTTGAATAGCTCCCTGCAGCTGGAGACACTGAGCAGTGCCAGGGTCTTTCCTCTTCACACAAGACAGACACATCTTCACTACCCTGCTCTGCTGCCTTTATCATTTCCTCTCCGTTATCTTCAATAAGCTCAGGGATTTTATTGTTATTTTGTTTTAAGAAACTCAGAAGTGATTCTAGAGTTGTTCAGGTGGCTCTTCAAATTGGTCTCATCTAACTGTGGCGATCTGGACTGAACACCGTATTGAAAGTAAAAAACACTTAAGGAAAAAACATTATATCTATCTGATCTAGCACTGATCAAAACATAGAAACAACAAAACAATATGTTTAATTTATTTGACAGGTCTAACCCTATGTGAAGGCCTCCTGTATACATGTGTCTAGGGAAAAGAGCACCACAACAAAGTCTAATACAGCCCACTCAGGAAATCTGCAGTAAAGACCAGGGTCACTGTTTATCACGTTACCTGTGCTTTCTGAAATCTATTCCTTCATTCAGCAGAGAAACCAGGCCTGATTGATCCACTGAAGTACAAAGACGAAGGTGAATTGGCTAAGATAGTGGTTCTCAACCTTCCTCATGTTATGACCCCAGCCATAAAATCATTTCGGTGTTACTTCATAAATGTAATTTTGATACTGTTATAAATTGTGATGTAAATATCTGATAATGTAAGATATCTGATATGTGACCCAAAGGGGTCATGACCCACAGGTTGAAAACTCCTGGACTAAGATGAGGGTAAAAAGTTGAGTCATTATACAGAATTACTTCAGGACAAGAAACGATAGGGAAAAGTCTTCATCTTGATAGAGAAGTGTTAACATAAAGTTTCTCCAAAGACCTATGTATATTGTTCAACATGGGGAACAAATTCATGTCAAACGATGTATCTTTCTGTTTTATCTACTTAAGTTTAAGAACTATCATTTTATTTATTTTTACTATAAAACAGAAGATACTACACTTTAATCCTATGCATTTCAAAATAAGAAAACTGACTATTCCTAGAACATATTCAGGTGGTCAAATTCACAAAAAGAATAAAATAAGGGAATTTTTAAATTGTTTTAAAATCTAAAGGGATAGAAAATGAACAGTAAGACATATATAGCACATTGGCATATTTTATCATTTACAGAAGCCTGTGTACATGTTATAAAGAACAATAAATGCTGGTATATCATGTTCAGAACAAGCATGCAACTTAAGGAGAATACAATATGGCTAACTCACTAATTCCCAACCAGATGAGGATAGCCACCAACTACAGAGCTTATAATTAGTGAAAGCAGAGACAAGACAGGTCCACTGTTAACAGTTCTACAGCCTGTCTACCAAAGAGCATACTCAGTAATATCCTCAGTTCCTATTCTTCAGTTAACCTTTCTGCAACACCTCATGTTTGCTTTTCTTCACCCTAAGCCAATAGTTTTCAAGTGGGGTGATTTGGGACACCAGCCAGCAGTGTCTCGTGACACTGTGGTGATCACCTGTCTTAGTTAGGGTTACTGCTGCTGTGATAAACACCAAGACCAAAGAAACTTGGGGGAGTTTATTCAGCTTATGCGTCCAAATCACAGTCCGTCATCAGGTACTCAAGCAGGGAACGGCAGGGAACGGACCTACATGCAGGAGCCAAGGCAGAAGATATAAGGAGTGCTGTCTTCTGATTTGCTCCTCATGGCTGGCTCAGCCTGCTATCTTACAGAACCCAGGACCACCAGCTCAGGGATGGCACCATCCATAATGGGCTAGCCCTCCCCCATCAATCACTAATTGAGAAAATGCGCTACAGCCTGCAGCTGGATCTTAAGGAGTAGTTTTCTCAACTGAGGCTTCCTCCTCTCTGATGACTCCAGCTTGTGTCAAGCTGACATGAAACAAGTCAATACATTGCCTCTCTCTCTTAGTCACAGAGCCTTACCTGCAAACAGCGCCTGGAAATGAGCAGCTTGGAGGCCAAGGTTTTCCTACATCACCACCAAGCAGATCTGGCAGCTCCTTTAATACTAACCAACATTTTTCTCACACAAAGAAAGACGGGAAGCTGCCCTCTGTTGTGAACACGGACCTGATCACATGGAGTTGTGGGCAGTGCACACTGCAGACATAGAGCCTGCAGGAGATCTGCTTCCTGTTTCCCTCACAAGGTTCGGTGCTACTACTGCCAGCTGTTAAGACAGAAGGAGCCCCAGGGCAAATGATGGAGTTACTGTAGCATGTGCTAGAAAGATCCTGTTAGGATACCTCTGTTTTCACTCCAATTCCTTGCACAATAATCAGTCTTATCTATAATTTAGCCTCTTGAGCAATTCATCCATCAGGTGGGAATGCCCCAGGCACATAAGCCATGTCTATGACTCCAGATATATCTCAGACTGTAAACTGATAAACCGCCGCTGCAGTTAATAATAAATCAGTTGCTTCTGAGCTTGGCTATTGTGAATGTTGTTATTACATGAAAACAAATAGAGATAACATAAGTTACAGATAAGTTTAATTAATCAGAGCATTTCTGCCCACATGCACGATACATTGTAGAAGAGGGAATGAAGTTTCCAAAGCTACAGATCTATACAAGCAGCACCATTCCATTTTACTCTGGGGAGAAACGAGAAGACTATGTGTCCATAGAGCACACTTGAGCAGGACGAGCACCAAAGACTGTTGACAGTTGACGTCACAGAGGGAAAACTGGGTGCTGGATGGCAAGAAATAAATTTAAGCTCTTGCTTTAGGCATCTTAAAAATGACTGACTGTTATCCCTGGCCAGGGTGCAGAGCCTGGGCCCACACGGCTGGTGGTTCGGTAGGATGCTGCAGTCACCATGAAAACAATGCAGCAGCTCCTCAGATGGCAGGCGTGACAGCAGATCATATAATCCAGGCTCGTAGAAGGCTGGGCCAGAAGCACTGCCGTGAATTATATACTAGAAGCTAGCCTGAGCTACAAAGTAAGATCCTGTCTCAATAAAACAGCAAAACAAAAGCTAACCAGCTACCGTATAATACAAAATACTGCTACTGGGTGGAGAGCCAGGAGAACTGACAAGAGTGGTTAAACACAAATACAAAATGTCCTTAGCATTATTTACTATAGCCAGACAGTAGAAACACCACACAGCAGAATGGATAAGTTGAATGTATATATATATTTAACCAATGGAATATTATTCAGCGATAAGACTGGAGTTCTGATAACATAGATGACCCCTGAACATTATTCTAGGAAACTAGTCTTCGTAAGGCAATACAGTACTAGCCTGGGCTTTGTGGCTGGACCCTAGCTCCACAGAATAAAAACCAAACAAACCAAGTACTCATATAAGAAGGTCAGGCTTGGTGACTCAGACTTATCAGTTGGAACAAAGGTAAAACATAAAGATCAGAAATTCAAGACCTGCCTGAGCTACAGAATGAGTCCACAGCCAGCAACTCAGTGTGAGCGACCTCAAAATCAAAAAGTAAAAAGATATCAGACCTTTATCTTAGGACTTGGGAGGCAGAAACAGGCAGATCTTGGAGTTTGAGACCACTGTAGTCTACAAGCACGTTCCAGGACAGCCTTAGGTTCAATCTCTAGTAATGCAAAAATTAAACAAATTTTTAAAGTAAAAAATAAATAAAATGACTTTTAAAAGACTTTGGGTATTTTCCTAAAATAAGCAAGAAGCTTCTAAAATATATTCTCACAAATATGCTTCCTATGCTCTGGTTGTAAAGAAACAGCAGGAGAGTGTTTCTGAAGAATCAGAATACTGAAAATCCTCAGATCCATGCATCACTAAAAGGATCAAAGAGAACCAGAGAATGAGTTGCTCTGTGATCTATTTTAATAGATAGTAACACAATCTATTTTCCATGAGAGAACTTAGATTATTCATCTATATATAATTAATTGCCTTATTTGCTAAAAAGACCACCATTAACAAAAGTATAACCAAGCAATGGATTGGTAAGCCCCTATAACAAATAAGGAGTTACTTGACACATTGGAAACAGCGGTTTCACTATTCAACCTAGTTCTCCTGAGAGCAAGGGACTTCCAGGTGCCATCTACTTCTTGACTGTGGAGAGTCACTGTAAATGTCTTATATACAATAACATTTTATGAAAAATACAATTATAGAAGTCTGGAGAGATGTCTTAGTGCAGAAAGTGGTCACTGAGCAAACACAGGGACCAGTGTTCAGCTCTCCAGTATCCTCATAAAAGCTGGGTAGGCTTATCAGCCACCTATAATCCCAGGGCTGAGGAGACACAGAAGGGGTTCCCTAGGGCAAGGTGGTTGGCATTCTAGCAGAATCTGAAAGTTCAGGGAGAACCCCTGCCTTTGTGAGTACAGGATGTCCAAGGAAGACACCAACAGCAACCTCTGGCCTCTACATGCGCGCGTGCGAGCACACACACGACACTCACACATGTACAATGCATATGCATACATGCAGTCATATAAAGAAGTATAGCTGCAACTGCTTTCATTCCACGATTATTTGGTAAGCCGGTCATCTACTAGCTTAATAGTTATCTTTATTTTTAAAACTATGAAAATAAGAGGCATAAATCAGAACTCTGAAAAGGTATTAAACATATTTCCTCTATCAGTTCCATGGTCATATAAAATTGCTGAGGTCTGAAGTGACTGCACCATGGGTAAGAACACTGACGTCTCTGGCAGAGCGTATGAATTTGGTTCCCAGCACCTACAAGGGCTCACAATCGTCTACACCTCCAGTTCCAGGGGATCCGATGTGCTTTTGGCCTCTGTGGGTTCCTGCATGCGCACGATACACAAAAACTCAGAAGTATACATACACATAAAAATAATTAAAAATTAAATTGCTGGGTTCCAAAACTCAACCTTAAACACATGTATTTCTGGCTAATGTAATTTAACCTGGGTATTATTAGTACAAACAAAAGTGTGTAAAGTACCACATGTTTTTATATCTTGGAAAAAAACTGAAAGAAATCAAGCCAAAATGACAGTAGCAAAAACCTAGCACAGAATCCAAATATAATGGACTGGAAGGCTTCTGATGATGTAATCACAGAAGGACAAAATGTGAGAAGTTTCATGTTTATTTTACTTTTCAAAACATAGGGGAATCGATAGCACACAAACTATTCTATGTTTTATACATACTTCCTACTAACAGTAACAATTTATGAGAAAAATAAGAGTCTTGAGCCAGCTTGTTGTATAGGACTTGCCAATGCTTCTGAACCATTGTTAAATGTGAATACCAAGAAGGGGACAGAAATTGCAAACTTCTTTGGAAAAAATTTAAGCTGAGAAGAATTAACAAAAGAATGAAATGTTTACAGAAAAAGGAAATGTCACTTGATAGCATAAAGATACATTATAAAGCACAAAATTTGTGCTGTAGTCACATTCTATAAAAAGGACTCATATTTTACTATATTCCCAAGTTTAAGTAATTAATTTATCAGTTGAGTACCATAGTTCATCAAACACTGGATTAAAGCTGTTAATTACAATATAATTTTTTTTCTATTTTTATGAGAAGGAATAATATCTCCTCCCCCCGAGGAATACTAGTTAGCTACATAAAAGTCAGCCTACCTAAACACTACTCAGGCAAAATGCTACATGTGGGAGAACACGCACACAGACAAATCCTTCTGTTTTGTATATTTGTGTACATGTTTGTGGAGGATGGGGATGGGGATGTGTACCTGTACATGCACTTATACATGGAGCCCACAACCCAATGAGGGTACCCTCCTCAATTATGTTCTACCATATTTTGAAATTTTTAACATTTATTTATTTACAAAAAGGGGAAAAATATGAATATATTTGTGTCATGGTACACATGTACAAATTAGGTCAGAAAAAAAACTTGTAGGATTCATTTTTTTTTTCTTCTACTATCTGGGGCTCAGGAATCGAACTGAAGTCATCACGCTTGGCAGCAAGCCCCCTTATTCCCTGAGCTCAAGTCCGCCACCTTGTATTTTGAAATAGGGTCTCACTGAACCTGGAGCCCACCAATCTGGCTGGGCTGGCTGGCTGGCAAGCTCTAAGGGTGTTCCTGTCAGTTACAAGAGAGATATAGGCCATTACAGATCCAAAGAATGGGATAGGCAGCTACCATAGCACCCAGCTTTTTCACATGAGTGCTGGTAATGAAACTCAGGTTTCAGGTTTGTACAACAAGCATTCACCAAATAAACCATTTCCTCAGCTCCTACGTATTTTTTATTTTAGTATAAACTTTTCTAAGTGTATTACAAGTTTTGTCACCCTACGATTCCTCTCACGCCTGTTGCTGCCACTCTATAGCCCAGCGACATGGGAGTTTACTCTGGAAACCCGGCTTCCAGGGCACATGTGTCAGTGTCCCTTCTTCATCCCCTCCCTTTCCCCCATCTACTCAGTCTTTAAGTTCTGGTGAACCCCAAGGCTCTGAACACAGTCACTCCCTGGTCATCAACAGTTTCTCAGCTTTCCTACTATCTGTGCAGTGGCATTAAAGCTCAGATATCCCCCTGAACTACAACACTTGATCTATTTGACTTCCACACTTGTTTATCTGATGGACAATTCAAATAGAGCATGCTCAAAACCATCCTAACATTTCCCTCATTCTGCTCCTGATACTTTCCACCTCAGTAAACAGAAACGATTCTCCCAGATGCTCTGAAATTTCTTCAATGACCTCTCATTTGGCTCCATCAGAAAATGTGGATGGCTCAACACTTAAAACAGACACAGATATAGCCATTTCTCACCCCTCCACTGCTGCCGCCCAGTCAAACACGTCAGGCTGTGCTCTGGACTATGATGATGGACTACAAGTGGAAACTGAGCTGCTTCCCACCTCACTCCCCTGCATCTGTTCCCACCATAGGAGTTACAGTGATCCATCTAAGAAATAAACCAGATCACACCACCTTCTGCCCAAAACCTTTCAAGAGTTTGCCTTCTGAAGAGACAGGGCCAAGGCCCTTTGGTGTCCAGGAAAGTGTGATATAATACTGTCTCATTTCCTCTTTCTTCAGTCCTGGCCCAGTGCACTCCCTTCATTCCCTAGTATTTTCTTGTTTTTTGGGGTTTTTTTTTTGTCATTTTTCAAAACAGGGTTTCACTATGTGGCCCTGACAGTCCTAAAACTCTTTATAGATCAAGATGGCCAAGAACCCATAGAAATGCACGGGCTTCTGCCTCCCGAGTGCTGGGGTCAAAGGTGTGTGACACTCTGCCAATGCCTTTGGTATTTTCTAAACATGCCAAGTGTAATCCCATCTCATCATCTTAACCCCACAGTTGTGTGCCTAGAATCTTCTCCTTTTGTGAGGCTTGCTACCCCACTTGGTTTACAGCATTCTCATGGCACATTCTGAGCCATTTCCTGGACACTGTGCCCCTACCAGCCAGACCTCCTCTCTCGCTCTATCTTTCTCCGACAGTTCTATCTTCTGACATATGCCTTCCCTGTCATATATAAGCAGAAGAAAGACATATTGATTGACTTTGTCCTTTCGTTTCCTGCTGTCCTCAGCAGCCCATGAGTGGCTACTGCCATCATGTCTCCCATTCAGACTACAAGAGCAGAAATGTCATACCCCAGTTGTGTCTGTCCCTTTAACATATTTTCTTGGGAAACACACCAAGTCAGAAGTGCTTCATACTAAATAAGAAGGTGAATCCAAAGACAAACATATAGGCATCC
>NW_004949107.1:7847575-7853221 GCF_000317375.1 Microtus ochrogaster | reverse complement strand
CCCACAGGTCAGGGAACCCTGATGGCTCTTCAAGCTGATGAGGGAGAGGGACTTAATCGGGGGAGGGGGAGGGAAATGGGAGGCGGTGGTGGGGAGGAGGCAGAAATCCTCAATAAATAAATAAATTAAAAAAAAAGAAGTGCTTCATATATCCAACTATAACTGTAAGAACACAGAAGTTTCTATAGCTATACTAACATTAGGGTCTGTTTTAAAAAAGTAAAATAAAAAGAGTAACACTATTGGAGAAGCAACTAGCAAGAGCTTTAATGTCTTATTTCTTGACTTAGCTCTATTATTATGAACAGAACTTAGATTTTTATGTCTTTGGATTATAATTATTAATTCTCTTACATAAGCTTACAGGGAGACAGTGGGTACATCCCTTTATGGCCTTGAGAAAAGGTCTCTTATGAAACCAGAAGCTTGACATTTCAGCTATGCTGCCAGGGTCAGGAGTGCCATAGATGGACATCGCCCTCCTCACAACCCTGAATGCTTGTCTTTTTACATGGCTGCTGGGGATGTGAGCTCAGGTCCTCTTGCCTGCACAGCAAGCGCTATAACCAATGGAGCCATCTCCCAGGTCCCTGCTTCATCCCTGTCATTTGTAAGACTCCCTACTTCTCAGAGCTCACGAATTCTAGTTATGCCGTTGACTTAGGGCAGCCTATCTTTCCGTTACTTCCTTTGACAACTGCATAGCAGGGAAACCATTTTAAGAGGTAAGAAGTCTAAAAGCGTTGTTTAAGTGACAACTGAGAATTCTACTTATAGAACAGAAGAGCATTTGGGACTTCAAGGCACCAAGCATAAGAAGGAGTTGAAATGAGGTAGCTACCTGGAAAATGGAATTCTAGTTGTTTAAACACTGTAGCGTTCCAAACTGGAGATTCTGAGAAGATGGCAAATCAGAAAGAGCCCCTATAAAACTAAGATTTTGGGTAAAAGAAATTCAAGATTAAAAAAATGACCAATAGAGAAATATGGAAAATAACTACAGAAAGAAGAAACAAGTCTAAGTGGGATTATTTTTTTCCACTAAGAAGCCAGGTTTGTACAAAGACACATGGGGTGACCATGCAGCAGGACCTACCAGGGAAGTGCCCTGACTTGCTCCAAACTCCAGGTACACCGAGACAACCCAGAAGAGAGAAGTCACCCTGCTGCTGAAGCCTAAATCAGAAGTTGAACTCAAGAGCCACAACAAGCAGCAGACACACACTAGAAAGGGGTGGGAAATGTGAAACAAAAAGCTCTCATAAGCACCCACACCCCGCTGGATGAGCAGAGGGTAGCACCGTAGCAACTCATGGCACAGCTGCAGAGGAGGGTCAGAGATCGGAAACTCACCCTATCCCCACCCATGCTACTGGCCTGTGGAGCAAGGGATCCATCAAAAACCCCTGGAAGAACATGGCTGAACACAGAGGCTGCTGCAGCATCCTGATGGGATCTTCAGACTCCAAGGATGCCAGACTGGAGAAAGCATAGTGTTCCGGGAGAGTCTCAACACACCACTCAGGCTATGTAGGAAGACGGTGATGGAATTCATCACACCATCCTGACACAGACTGCTCGTGTTGAAATGAGTGTGGGCACAGGACAGGAAACTAGAAAGCATGAGAGGGTTTGTGGTTTTGTTTTATAAGAAGTCACAGGAAGAGGGTGCATCTCTACTAGGGACTAAGCTTAGGGACTTGTATATGCAAGGCAAGCAGTCTCTTCTAAGCTGTGATCCCAGTCATAAATTTTCATAGTCTTCATTTGGAAGAATTACTTTTTCTCATTATTTTTATTTAGATTCATTTTTGCTTTTATTTATGTGAAATAGTATGTGTCTCCAACTATGTGAGTGTCTCTCATATGTATGTAGGCACCCATGGAGCCCAGAAGAAGGTAATGGATTCTCTGGAGCTGGAGTTACAGGCAGTTGTGAGTCACCTGACTTGGATTATAGGAATAAACTCAGACCCTCAGGAAGAGCAGCAAGTGCTCTTAACCACTGTGCTATCTCCCCAGCCCCTAACTGTTCTTTGTTTTTAAAAAAGCAGAATTCTATTATTTCAAGAATACAATCACTTCTCTTATCAAAGTGGGTATTAATTTTAATCTTGTAAATTTAGTTCTATTAATTGCATGCTGTCAATTCTTTGTTTTCTGTGTTTTAGTCTCAGACTTACAGTCTTCGTACTTACAGACAGATTTTTTTTCCAGTTGTATGGCTATCTAGATCTATTTACAAGTAATAAAATGGGTGGTTTGCATGGATAGACTTACTCAATTGAGCTTTACTATAAAAATATTACTTCACATATCTTACAAAATGTCAGTATTGATATGTTTTGGCTTTGGGGAATGCAACCCATTTTTGCCCCAGACAAGGGCCAACACACAAAGTGCAGCTAGACATGGAGGTTAAGGCAAGTGTCACTGTTCTGGGTGCATTCGCAATCCTCTCAGTTTTAGCCCCTGCGGTGATTTGAAGGAAACTGCTCCCAGTAGGTGCATATATTTGTCCCCAGTGGGAAGAACTATTTGGGAAGAAATGAGAGGTGTGGCCTTGCTGGAGGAGGTGTGTTACCATGGACGAGCTTTCAGATTCCGAAAGCCCACGCCATTCTCAGTTAGCTTTCTCTGTCTCTCTGCCTTGTGGCTGCCGCCTCAGCACACACGCTCTCAGCTACTGCTCCCGTGCCAGGCCTGCAGGCCTGCCGCCATGGCCCCTCCATGATGGTCGTGGATTCTACTACCCTCTGGAACCATGAGTCCCCAAAGTAAATTCTTTCTTTTATAAGTTATCTTGGTTATGTTGTTTTGTCACAGCAATAAGTAACTAAGAGAGCCCTCACTTTTCTTTATTATGTAACATCCTGACTGTTGGGCTTCCTGCCTACAGAAAATTCATCTCTCTCATTTGCTGGTTATATAGCTCTCAACACGGTCTCTTATTTTCTGTTTTACACTGTGATATTCTTGATGCTTTAGAAACCTACACCTCCTTGGCTATCTATAACATAAAATGTCTATCTCCTAATGACACATTCTGTTGCAGTCACTGAATTCAGCAAAGCCTCTGGCTTGCAAAGTCATGTCGCATCAGCCACTTCATTTGTACTGCCAGTGGGTACCTCTCATTATCACGGCCATCTTCTTTACTTCATTCTCTTAGGTTGAAGCCTT
Source organism: Microtus ochrogaster (assembly GCF_000317375.1). Classification (NCBI taxonomy): domain Eukaryota; kingdom Metazoa; phylum Chordata; class Mammalia; order Rodentia; family Cricetidae; genus Microtus; species Microtus ochrogaster. Next base: position 7,850,038 of record NW_004949107.1, on the reverse strand, counting down.
TTCAAAAGTTTAGTATAATTTAGTAAAAGTTTAAGAGAAAGTGAGAAAAGGACACAATTTTAGTCAACTATGTTTAACTGGGAGACCAATGTGTGTCCCACATCTCACTATGCCTGAGGGTACATCTACATGACTATTATTCTATATTTATGCTCTACTGGGAAGGAGTATGGTGCGTATGGCAACTGCAGACGGAAGCCAGAAAGCTACAATGCCTTAGTATAAATGCTGGCAATCTACTCATTGCATGATCACCGCACATCTGTCTCCTCGTGGTTAAGGGGAGATAATACAAACAAGAAGCACATGCCTGCAGTCCAGCCCATGGGGAAGACAAGCACCTGGCTCCAGACCAGCAGGCACCATCCTGGTAACAGCTCTAACTTACTAGTTCATTGTGGGGTCCATATGTTTAGTTTATGATGTAATAGGAATGTACAGGTATATATAGAGAATCTATTACAATAATCTTAAATAGTATTCATGAAAATATTTATAACATGTGCTATATGTAATATATAATAAATCGAATATTTATATACCTGTATACCAAAGGGAAAGCATCAAATGACAAACAAACGGCAATAACAATTCATTGGATTAGATGATTTAGGCCCCCTGTGTTTTCTGAGTTTTCCAAATAGTGTGATTTTAAAATGTCTGTTATTTTTCCTTCTTTTTTTAAAAAAAAATTATCTATTTGTGTACTTTATTTATATGGGTGTCTTATCTACATGTGCATTTGCACATCAGAAGAGGGCATCAGATCCCATGGGGCTACAGTTAGAAATGGTTGTGAGTCACCATGCAGATGCTGGGAATTGAACTCAGACCTTTGGAAGAGCAGTGTTTTTAACCACAGAGCCACCCTGCTATTTTTTCTAATTAAAAGATACCAAACACTACTTTGCAAGTGAGAGAATAGCAAAGTGTTAAGCTGCTATATCCTGGCTAAGTTTCACTTAGGGGAAAGTTCATGGGGTCCCACCCCTGGGCAACGATGGCCCTGGAAAAAGGAAAATAAGCCTTTCATAGAGATGAGCCGCCATATTGGTTGTCCAGTGCAGAGTAGTCAGCCCTCAAACCATATACACATTAACAACAAAAATGGACTCAGCAAGTTCTATTTATATATTTGTGTACACACACACACACACACACACACGTATGTATATATGCATGTATGTAAGTTTGTAACAACAATCAAATAAAAAGAAGGTATCAACGTGAAAGTGGGGGTAACACTGGAAGGTTTGAGAGAGGGTGGTTGGGAAGGCCTAGAGGGAGAAAAGGGGGAGGGAAAGTAATGACATTATATTTTCACTAAAGGAGGGGGAGGGGAAGGAGGAGCAGAACATGAGGGAACAGGATGTTTGAGACGGGGGAGGACAGAGAGGGAGAGCGAGGAGAGAGATGTCTTGATTATGGGGTTAGCAAGAAACCTGGCACTAGGGAAATTCTCAGGAATCCATAAGAGTGACCCCAGCTAAGACCTAAGCAATACTGGAGAGGGTGCCTGAACTGGCCTTGCCTGTAGTCAGATTGATGACTACGTTAATTGTCATCATAGAACCTTCATCCAGCAACTGATGGAAGCAGATGCAGAGATCCACAGCTAAGCCCTGGGCCGAGTTTCTGGAGACCAGTACAAGAGAGGGAGGAGACATAATATGAGCAAAGGGTCATGACCATGACGGGGACACCCACAGAAACAGCTGACCTGAGCCATGAGAGCTCACTGACTCTGGACTGGTACAGCGGGGGAACCCGCATAGGACTAAACTAGGCCCTCTGAATGTGGGTGACAGCTGCTTTGCTTGGTACTTTGAGGGGCCACTGGCAGTGGAACCAGCATTTACCCCTAGTGCTTGAACTGGCATTTTGGAACCTATTCCTTTTGGAAGGATACCTTGCTCAGCCTAGATACAGGGAGGGCCTCGGTCCTGCCTCAGAGTGATGTGTCAGACTTTGTTGACTCCACTTGGGAAGCCTTACCCTCTCTGAGGAGTAAATGGGGGACTAAGGTGGAGGGAGTGTGGAAGGACTAGGAGGAGGGGAGGGAGTGAGCACTGTGAGAGGTATGTAAAAATGAGAAAAGATTGCTTTAAAAATTAAATTTAATAAAAAAAATTTAAAAACATTTTTTAAAAAAAGTTGAAATCCAGTTGTGGTGGTTTGAATAGGAATGGTCCCTGTTATTCTTTTTTAAAAAATGCTGCAAAATCCCTGCGGCAGTAGGCGGCAGAAATGTTGTAGTTCCCAAATGGTGGTGGCAGGCCATGTGGTGGCAGGCAGCGGGCCCTGGGAACAGCCAGTCCCAGGCAGAAATGGCTGCCAGTCCCAGAGTGGTGGCCTGAGCGGTGGTGGCGGCGGGCCATGTGGCAGCAGGCAGTGGGCCCCAGGTAGAGATGGCTGCTGGTCCCCGAGCAATGGCTGGTTCCAGGCAGGGAGACACATGGCGGG
>NW_004949107.1:7828577-7847416 GCF_000317375.1 Microtus ochrogaster | reverse complement strand
CAGAGAAGGGGGGAAGCAGAGAAGTGGGGAGAGAGACAGAAGCGAAGCTGCCTCTCCGAGAGGAAGATGGAAAAGAGAGGGAGCTCAGGCCGGAAGCTGAAGATCAGCCTGCCTCAGCGGATAGGGAGGGGGAATGGGTGTGGCTTGTCTCTTAAAGGGACCAAAACCATAACAGTCCCCACAGACTCATGTGTGATGCACGATTAACAAAAACTCAGTGAGAGAAAATGGGGTTCAACCTGAAAACTAGAAAAGCAAATCAGCCAGCCACTGGCTCTTACCTGGATCTCAGTCCAAAATGGTGATCCTGCCTCCAGGAATCTCAGAATGGTCTAGACTGTGTGAGAGCTGTTTCCTCCCCCTTTATAATCCTTTCTAGGGCTGGGATTAATGGTGTGCACCACTGGGATTAAAGGATGCACCACAGGTTTCTATAGCAGCTAGTCTGACTACTGGGATTAAAGGTGTGTGTTACCACTGCCTGGCTGTAAGGCTGACCAGTGTGACTGTCTTACTCTGCTGATTCCCAGCAAGCTTTATTTATTAAATACAACTGAAACGCCACTCCACATGTGTTTGGCCCATAGGGAGTGGCACTATTAGTAAGGATGTCCTTGCTGGAGGAAGTGTGAGCAAGTGTGAGCAAGTGTGAGAGCAAGCCTTGAGATCCCATGCTCAAGCTATGTCCACTGTGACACATACTCTCCTTCTGCTGCCCACAGATCCAGCACCATGTCTGCCTGCGTGCTGCCATGCTTCCTGCCATAATGATAATGGACTAAACCTCTCAACTAGAAGTCAGACCCGATTAAATGTTTTCCTTGATAAGAGCTGCCATGATCATGGTGTCTCTCCACAGCAATCGCAACCCTAACTATGAAACCACTCCTTCTCCCTTTCCCTCCAGCAAAGAGCAGGCCTCCCAGGGATATCAACCTAACACAACACAATAAGATCAGCCATAAGAATAGCCTCATATCAAGGCTGGGTGAGCCCCAAGAGCAGGTGAATGAGTCAGAGACACCCCCATCTCTACTGTTAAGAGTCCCACAAAAACACCAAGCTAACAACCATAACATATATGCAGAAGATCTGGGCAGTAGGTGCATGGTGGGCTGACTGGAAGGAGTAGAGGGAGGGGAAACTGTAGTCAGGATGTATTAAAAACAAAAACTAACAAACAAAAAAATTGGTGAGATCAAATGATTTGCATAAGGTCATAATTTATGTATGATAGATTTGATATTTTTATATGGCCTATCAAATAATTCATTACAGCAACTAAAACTGGAAGCTATCTTTTCTTGGTGTTTTATGAATATGACTATAAATGTAGAATTATTATGGACATAAACCAGAGAGAAACCAATTATACTGTATACACACACACACACACACACACACACACACACACCTAACATTTTAACCTAAAGATCAGTGTGTAAGGTTATACCTATGCTTAATGAAAATATTTTTAACTAATTACAAAGTAATTTATAGATAAGACCATGACTAAAGGCACATACTTTATGGACTTTAACATTGCACCAGAGTGAGGACCTATTTAATAGTATTTAACTGAAACCATTTTTCCCTTTTAAAAAGTTTATGTAAAGGGTTTAAGAAAGTCAAAGCAAGAAACTATTAAATACATTCTGCTGATTCTTTAAGAAGGCAAAAATGAAAGTATACTTACTAGGTGCTGAAATCAAAACTCTAAATTGTATTTTATAATCTCATACTAGGTAGGAACAGGGATGATTTGAAAAAAACTCCTAAGAATTTTTAATCTCCAAATTTATATATAGGTAAGTCTTTATTTGTAAACTGTTCTGAATATACAAGAGGGAAAATTATTTTTTATAGGTTATAATTCATAGATCATGGGATCAATAATATAAAGTAAGCTTTGGTAATGACAACCTGTAAATCCTCCTTATTTGACATAAAGATCCAAGCTCAGATTACATCCTCTTTAACCCTTTATTCAGCAGTAACCTCTTCAAAGGTTTCTAAACAAGTGAGCCCTTTAAAAATTCCTTAAAGAGACTTCAACTAAATTGAATTCCATAAATTCAATTTTATCATTTCTTTATAAAAAATTCACAGTAGAGAAATGGTCTCATGCAAAGACTGAGAATCCAAATGAGAACATCAAGATGTGCAGAGACAGGGCTGGGGCTATAGCTCACTGCCTAGAAGTGTTTGCTGTGATCGAGAGGACCAGACCTCAGATGCCTAGTATCTATCCCTAGTATTTACGGGAAACCAAGCCTGACTACCTACACTCACAAGTTCAACACCCGGTGCTGAATGGGGGTGGTAGAAGGCAGCTGGCTGCCCGCAGGTCCCTGGAGCTCAAGGTCAACTGGTGCCACGCCAGGACTGAATGCAAAGGAAAGCTTGGGAACTCAAGGAGGTCCACATCTTACTGCCACACTGGATGGTGTACAAGAGGGGACTCGGAGACTAACAGGGCCCTTTCCTTAAACTGAAATTCTAGCTTGACCACCAAATTATTTTTACTTTACTGTGACATTAGAGATCTTTAGGGATGGGAGCCACTTACAGTTTTCAAAGATGTAGTGAACTCTTGCCTAACAGATAATTTTAGGAAGTCTCCCAAAGGCCCTAAAGGTGTAAAAAATGACTTGGACCTGTGGACACGGAGGAAGTTATCATATGAAATTAGAGTAAAGGGTCTATTTTAGAAAAGTCTTATCTATCAAAGAAATAAAACAGAACAGCCTGGTGGTGGTGGCGCACACCTTTAATCCCAGCACTCGGGAGGCAAAGGCAGGAGGATCTCTGTGAGTTCGAGGCCAGCCTGGTGTACAAGAGCTTGTTCCAGGGCTGTTACACAGAGAAATATTGTCTTGTAAAACAAACAAAACAGAATTTAAAAATTAAAGAAAACAGAACATAAAATTAGGTAAAATCCATTAGAACTCCCCAAAGCAAACTCACTGGTTGTCGGGGACCAGCCTCAACAAAAATACCTCTTGTAAAGGTGTGGAGATTTAGAAATATAGTAAAGAATATGAAGACACGAATGAAAATAATAAAATGGAGGAACATATAGGATAGGATAGGATTGGAATGGAATTCCAGTGAGTACTAAAATTCACCCACATTTAATTTCCAACTGCTTAAAATATCCCTGACCCCAAAAGGTATGAGTAAGACAAAAAAAAAAAAAAACTGCATTAACAGGATACAAGGAAATGAATATACCAACTGAAGGTCGCAGGCTTAGTTTACAGTTAAACCTTCTGTTGCTAGAACAAAACAAGTCACACCCACACCCTAGACCAAAACACCCTAGACAAGCCCTTCCCTGGGTGGAATCCCAAGTTATCTCAAGGGAACAGGAACTTAGCTGGATCCTTAGACTTTTGTTTGAGGTAGGAACTTATCTACTTCTCTATTCCTGGAGTACAAGGGCTGACTATTAGTCACACCTGTTTACAATAACCTTGAGAGAGCAGAACTCTCCACCCCAGGTCTAGGTGCGACCTTCCTTAGGGTGGTAGCACGACAACAACCTTGAAGGAACTAGAGGTAAATTCCAACTCTCTGACCTTTGGTCACTGAGGAAACAGGCTCATATTTTCGGGCCTCCACAACTGGTGTATCAGTCAAAGCCACCAGGGCTGTCTACTGTAAATTACAAAAGCAATTTTGCATCTATTCTATCATTTAAAGCATGTTTCTTTTCTGAGCTGAATTAATCCAATAATGAATGCTATCCTTTCTGTAACATGTGAACCACACGCTTTTTGTCATTAAATTAAAAGCAAAGAAATCTATCTAAAAATGATCGTCTAACTGGGATGCTCCTCTGCATTTCTGCAAGATGCCTGACATGCTCCAACTTAGCCCAGGTGATAGTAAGGGTGGAGGCCATGAGGCACACCTCTTAAAGGAGGTGGTGAGGCACACCTCTTAAAGGAGGTGGTGGGCTTGCCCTCCAGTCAAATAATTTTGAGCCTGTTTTTGCAGTGAGATACATACAGCATTAGGAACTTCAAGTTTAAGCTGAACTAAATCTAAAATTTACTGGAGCACATCTTGATATTCAAGTTTGAAGGTCTCATTATATATTTCTATGCAAGTAAGTCACGATTTTAAACAATGCCATCATTTTGAAGGGTGTTCTAAGGAGAATTTTAGAAGTGTTATGATTCTGAAAAATCTTCATACAGCCTTGTAAACAATCTAGAAAGTAGAAATCTATGCCAGCTGACAAGGTCAGCTAACCTCCATCACTAAAAGGAGGACAGTTTAGAAAAAACTAAAAAAGAAAAAACAAATTTTCTTTTCCTTTTTTTTTGGTTTTGTTTTTCAAGACAAGGTTTCTCTGTAGCTTTGGTGCCTGTCCTGGAACTAGCTCTTGTAGACCAGGCTGGTCTCGAACTCACAGAAATCTTCCTGCCTCGTCTCCCGAGTACTGGGATTAAAGGCGTGCACCACCACAGCCCAGCTCAAAACAAATTTTCTAAGAGGAAAACTAGAATTAACTAAAATAGTCCGTTAAAGAGGTAAATTAAGATATATTTTTAATTACTATGAATTTGATTTTAGGAGGTTTATGGATAGAAAAATGGGCCTGACCTATAAACAAGAATGTTCACACATTTAAAAAATTTGTAATGGAAAGCTCAAAAAATAAAATTGAAACTGTACATTTAATTCCAAAAATAAATTATAATTATTGGTAGTAGTGATGCAACATAAGTATACAGATAACTATAATTATACTTTTTATCAAAAGCAAGTAATTTTTTTTTCCAGACAAACGGTATTTTTAAGTGTATCAGCAAGGCTAAGACATTTATTTGTCCCTTATTTTTTAGCCGATATGTGTTAATTATGATGTCCTGATTATGTTCTAAATCTAGGCGTGCTGAGCACGGGGCTGTCCAATAGAACTTGTTGCCGTGGAAATGGTCTATCTCTGCATCCTTGACTGCCAAGAACTTAAACTGGGGAGAGCTATAACTGAGGAATGGAAATTTAACTTTATTTAAAAATAGCCACATATGACTAGTGTCTACCACATCTAGCCTAAGAGGGTCAACACGCAAGACTAACTCTCTGGTTAAATTAGGCTTCACTCTTATTTGCGTGTTCATTTCCATAAGCATGGTATTCATAAACTTTTGTAAGAATATTATACTGAACATGTTTTTGTCCTATTGTGTTATAATCATTTAAAAACTATGCCAGTGGATATATAATATTACACCAAGGTAAACCCAAGTAAAAAGCACTGCCTGCAAGGAGTCTTATTAGTGTTTGCAGTATGTCAACACGACCACACTGGCTACTGAGGCAGCTTGGTGGCCCAGGTCAATCTGTCTAATGTTCACTCTAGAATGACTAAAATTCAAACTATGAAACATCCACTCCCAAGAAGTTTTTCCATTATCTATCAAAACACAAGAATACCAACTATTACAAAGCTTTTAGCTCCATTGGCTAAGCACTGCGAAGGCTTGTCAAACCATTTTACCTGACAGAGGTATTTGTTCTTCCATTTGCTCAGCACACACTTACTGCTTTGCATCAGCTCCTGAAGGACAACAGAAAGAGAGAGCGCAGTTGGCTACAGACTTTGTCATCATCAGTTAAAGCGCTTCTGATTTCAAGAAAGGAGAAAAAGGGAAGGTGACCAACAAGCCACACAAAGACGCAACTGTGTGGGAAGCTCTCTCTGGACAAAAGCAAAGCCATCATCACCAGGAGAGCTGGTCCTTTATGAAAATTAAATCTGTTGAAAGATGATCTAAAGCAGATTTGTTTGTTCCCATTTTTGAAACCCTTTGAAAGATACCTCCAACTCTTTCAGTGAGTCTCGAAGTTTTTCTGGGCGTCTGTTTTTGAGTGTCCAAGGATAATCTCGTGCTGGCAAATAAAACATGTACAACAGTTAGTTAAACATGATTTAAATAAGGATCCTCTGCTTAGCAGTGTGCCTTAGAGGATTAGAATAAGACACCCCGTAATTGAGAGGAAGTGGACTTCATCTCTATTGCTAAATGACAGTCTTTTAAAAGGCTTTGTTACAGAAATAGATTTTTACCACAAACTAATCTCCCTGGTTATAATTTTGTGATGACAACCAACAAGACTCAGAGAACCCTTGACAAGTTTTGGTAAGCCAAGGGATCTAGCAATAGTTAGTAGTAAATGGCCTGCACTTTACAATTTAAGTAACTTTTTCATGAAAACAGTCAAGGTTCAACCCAAAAGAAATTCCAACTTCTCCAAGTGGCTAACTCAGTCCTGAAACTTCTCATTAACAAGTTAAATGTGGTAAGGAAAGAAAGAGAACATAAAGGTAATATGAGGGAAATTAATTTAAACATGACCAGAGCACTATATACTCCAGCCCAGAAAAAAAGAGGGAATCTCAGTTTTAACAACTAGACATTAGGAATGGTCTCTGAAATAATTCTCTCAAATGTAAACACCAACTAAACCACAAACTCTTTAATCTCTAACGGTGTCCTACTTAAGAGATGTGTTTGTGCAATGGTGGCACAGAGCTTGTGGGAGTAACCAACCAATATCTGATTTACTCAGGGCCTTACTGTCCTCCATTGCACTTAATGGAACCCATTCCTGATACTGTTTCTATGGCCAAGAACCTGAGACTAGATATCTCATGGACCTAGGGACAGCTAAATACTACTGTTTTTTTAAAACATAAAAATAAAAAAAAAAGAATATAAAGCACTCCTATTGACATTCTGCTATACTCATAAATGTCCTGTTCAACCAAGAGAAGCTTCTTCCTGCAGCAAATGGGAACAGATGCAGAGACCCATAACCAGACAGTATGCAGAGTGAGAGACCTTGGAACACTCAGCCCTAAATAGGCCATCTCCATCAGATCACTCCTCAAGGCTCAGGGATACCAGCAGAAGAGGAGGTGGAAAATGTCTAAGAGTCAAGGGGATGGAGGACACCAAGAGAACAAGGCTCCTAAATCAACATGAGCAAAGCTCATAGGAACTCTCAGAGGCTGATGATGCACACACATAGGGCCTGCATGGGTCTGCGCCAGGTCTTCGGAGTGTATATAAGGCTTCTAGTTTAGTGTTTTGATGGATGCCTGAGTGTGTGAATGTATGGGTCTCTGATTCTTGTGCCTTCTCTTGGGGTCTTTTCCTTCTGTTTGTTTGTTTTCTCCAATTCTGTTGTGTTAGCTTTTGCTTTATCTTATATTATTTTATTTTGTTAGAAGCCTGTTTGTTTCAGTGAGAGACAGAAAAAGTGGATTCAGATGGGAGGAGAGGTGGAGAGGGAGGGAAAACTATATGAGAAAAAATCTATTTTTTAATAAAAGGAAAAAATAATTCTAAAATCCATGCCACAATTCAGTAACTATATACCTTTAATTTATTTTAAAATTTAATTTATTTTAAATATAGCAGAGGTACAAAAGTAGTCTAAAACTATATCTGTTTTAAAAATTAATAAAATTGGGGCAGGGGTCTAACTCAGTGATAAGGTACTTGCCCAGCATGTGTGAAGCCCTGGGTTCCATCTCCAGCACCCACCACATACATGGTATAAGAATAATACTAATAACATGTTAAACTCATTGGAAAATGAACTCATCTTTAGAGTGTCATAATTAATAATTCTAAAAATGAACTGTGTATATGAATATATATGTCGTGTGTGCATATACAAATAATATGTAGCATATATAGATATTTAAATTTAAAAGCAGAAATTGCTATGTATCTTATTTCAGCAGTTATTTGGCTCAATAAACATAATTTTGATGTGTAGAACATATGTACAAATTTTAAGATATGTGTTGCAGATACTAATGCAATATTCTAAAAAATTAAATGTCAGTCCAATCACTTAAATAAGGAAAAAAAGGAAAGTCTTTCAGCTCTAGCTATATTCCAATAAAACTTTAAATTACACTAGCTTTAACCCACTAAAACCATGTCAGCCTGTAGTTGTACTATACATACAACATATTCATATCTTTCAGACTAACAACTAAATAAAACACGAATAGAACAATCTCACTTTATTAAAATAACACAACAGGGTTGGCAAGATGGCCCAGAAGGTGCAAGGACCCACTGCAAAGGCTGAAAACCGAAGTTTAGTTCTTGAAGCAAACATGGTGGGAGGAGAGAACCAATTCCCCCTGACTTCCACACACGTAGTACAAACACACACACCCACACACACACACACACAAATGTTAAAAATAAGTAATAAAATATGTTAACAATCTGGGTAAAACATAAAAAATTAGATGTTATCAGAATTTAAGCATGATTTATAATCATTTTCTCACACAAAAATGAGGGATATAATAAATTTTACCATAGAACTTGCATGATTGATATATCAAGTCATCATGTTGTATGCCTTGAACATTTATATTTTTGTTAGCCAATTAAACATTTTAAATAAATTATTTTATTTAAAAATACAAAATAAAAATACACTTAATTTTAAGCTTTTGTTTGCCTAAGCACATATCTTACCAAAATTGTACACAGTAAAGATTTTAATGATTTAAATTAGAAAAGTTTAGCAAATACAATTATTATTCATGAGTTCATAACAATAAACAATAGGAATTAGTAACTATAAGAAATGTGGACAGAATAGCATTTACAGTTTGTTCAGGAAATAGTTAATTTGTAACACAACACTGTTTTGTAATAATTTCAAAAATATCTAAGGTGAACTTACATTCCGCCAGCCTTTGTTTTTCTTCTAAGTTACCATGCTCTGTTGCTGACACTGGCGAAGGAGAGATGAAAAGGAGAAAAGTGGAATTTGTTCTGATTAGAGCATCTTATATTTTTAGTGGGCACATACAAAAGACTGCGGCAGACAGGATGCTAAGCTTTTAAAAGGACAGTTGAGAGAGAATGTAACAATGTGTGTTTGCATGCCATAGGAGCCGTGTCCTTAATGCACAGTGAAAAGGCTTATACAGCACAACAGGTGGGCCAATATTCTGAGCTCCCAATCTCATCAGATGGGAAAGGGAACTGCAACCGAGCCCAGAGAGAAGCTGCTGCAGTCTGTCATCAGAGCTCTGCAGTCAGCCTATTAACCGCCATGCTAAGCACAGGATGCTCGCTTGCACAGCCCCCACTTCAATGAGGAACAGAACAGGAAGTAACTCTAGCTAGAAAGACCTTTCGGCCCATCATAAAACTTCTGGGATTAACAGGATTAATCAGATAAGGAAAATTGATCATTCACTCAGAAACGTCTATTTCAGATATCAGGTGAGGATCCGGGAGGCCAGCATCATGGGGACCAGTGCATTAACAATGCCCTCTGCTGGGACACCAATAAATAAATGTGACTGTCCTGATATCAGGCTGATCAGCAACAAAATGAACATTTTCATGTTATTCTATAGCCTTTTCTCAGCATTGCTTTATTTTTTGATAGATCAGATAGATATCAACCTTAGCATTTTTTTCTCTTTAAAAAACCTGAAGTGACTGCTCTTAAAAGTTTGGATTTTTATCTAAGACATAAATACAGAGCTTTTAATGTTGCTAATTCATTGCTCGGAATATTTCATATATAAAAGCAGTTAAACAGAACAGGTGAGTACTTTACCTGGCGCATCTTTCTTGTCATAGTACTGGTAGACGCCGATGTCTCTATCTATAGAAAGGAAGAAATAACATTAAATTATGGTAAAAAGTTCTGGAGAATAAGAAGCCAAATCATACTATATCAGAGGGAATTGTGGGGAGGAGAGCAGAAACAGTCTCCTTATGTTACTAGAAATAAAATAGCTCAAAAGCATCTGGACATGGGTTCATCTATTCTAGGGATCTGCAGAAACTGGAGAGTTTATCATCTAATGAGAAATCAGAATGGCGTGGGGAAAGATCCGTCAAGAACTGGGTGGAGGAAGACCAAGTTTTCTCTTTCACACTTCCTCTGATATTTTTCACAGGGCGCTACCGAAAGGAACTGCCACTAAGCAATGCCAAATGAAGTCAGTGGATGGAAGAAAATGCCCTAGCTGTTGGATCCCGAGCTGTGGCTTGCTTTTCTCCAATTTAGCTCAGAAGTCTAGTTCCTATCCTATAGCATTTGGGAGGAAATCTGCAAGAAGAAAGGGGGGATTACCGGGAGCTGTGGATAAATTATTATCTGAAACTTGTTTAGAGTCAAAAGGCTTCCAAACCTATTCAAATTCAGATGCTCTGCTGGGCTAGGTAAGAGAAAAAGTCAGACTTCGCAGATGTTGGGATTGATTTAACCAAGGGATTCTGCTCTTGCAATTTAAACAAGAGAACGGAATAATTTTTCCATGTCTATGAATAATGAAATATCTCCTTTATTGAAGTAACACTTGTTTTCTTCCATGCAAAAATAATTCTCAGTTACTAACATGAGGAGGATACAACTGTCTCTTGTGAAGCGGAAGCAGTGCAGGCTGCCCCCTAGTGACTGCCTGCCTCCCAAACTTTCTCAAACTGATGGACAAAACCAACAGAAAACACAAGGAAAGCTGCTATAATTGAGTCTGCAAATACATAACAATGAGTCATGTGTACTTGATATACTCATGTATATGAACATACTCAAGACCCACATGTCCATATTAGTTCTCATACTAAAGCTATACTTCATTCATTATGAAATTAAGACACGATTTTAAAGAACGCAATTGAATGTCTGTTGTTTAAATGGAAAATATCTCCTAAAGACTGACTGGGAGTCTGTGACCCCTTCCCTGAGCACTTACAATATTTTCTTAAGCCGAGTAGTGACTTCAAGAATGTGCTCACTTTTTGATAGTTCACAGCATATTCTTACAATCTGTACACTTTTCAGTACATATGTTACACTTCAATTTTAAAAGTTTCTTGTTATTTAAAGCTATAAGCTAAGAACTGCAGGCATTATATATGTAAGCAATATCTCCTATTAAAACATTCCAGTTTATAATTATAATATCATTCCATATATCAATATATCTACCGCTCTAGAATAGAGTTAGGAAGATCATAAGGGACCAGGAATTCTGTGCACAGATCTGACCTTCCTGTACCTGGATGAATGGGACTGAATGTAAGTAGGACAAGGGCATGTACATAAGCAGACTGGTCCAAGAAGTAATACAGTATGTTGGAACCCCTGCAGGTGCACAGTCCATACACAGAGCACAGCAGCTTGGTGTGCAGTATTGGAAGGAAAGATAAGACGATGTGGGGATCATCTAACTTGTGCCAAGGAGCACATGGAGTCAGAAGGATTTCCGCGCAGGAAAGAGAGGACACAGAATGCTAGACTGCTATCCAGCAGGGGCTGGATGGGAACTAAAGACAGGGAAGCAATGAGAATCGTTCCGACTGAGAAGAAACATGGGTATGAAAAGAGAAGAAAACTATTTTCTGAGATAACTTTTTCACTTTTTTTTTTCTTGTGATATACTTTCAATTTTCAAGATCAGTTTAACATCAGTGTGTTCTAAGGCTTCTGTATCTTTTTTTTTTTTTTTTGCTTCATGGATTCAGCTCTTTCCTTGGGTTTGTGATTTATTCTTCCCTTCCTACATAATCTTATTCTCTCCAGAATTCCTTCTTCCTGTTTGCTTTTTAGTACTCATCTTCGTTCCTGTAGGAAATCCTCACATACCTGGTAATTGCTCAGCTCCGACAAGTGAGGCTCTAGAAATCTCCTGAAGCCCCCAGACCTGAGTGGGGGGGTTTCATTGTCCAGCCAGGGACCAGAGCATTTCACCAAAGACCCCAAGAATATCAGGGTGGATGTTTTCTCAGTTACCCCAGGAGAGGATTCTATTCTCGAGCCCCTTCTTCTGGCAAATACACAAAGGCGAGAAGACAGTCTCGGGCGCAAATGGGTTAGGAGGACCTCATCCATCAGATGGCAGCTTCAGTGTCCTCCATTTGCAGCTTAGCGGGTCTTCTTCCTGTGGCTCTGGGTTCTAGAGTTTAGAGCCTCCTTAAGGAAGTAAGTCCACACCACGGAGGTGTCTCATTATTTTATGCAGACACGCATTCCCCCTGTTGTCACCCTGGGGCCACACCCCCATCTTCTGCAATGCATGCTCCTCAAGTTTCTGCCTCTCCGAGGTTTTCTACAAATGGGCTGTCACTGGAACTGTTTTCTCTCGGCAAATGATGCTCAGATTTTTAGCTCTGTTAATTCCTTCACGTCTTCCAGTTCCAAAGTGTCCTTTTCCTAACCTCAGTTTTATGTGTTTATGCATCTTTAATTCAGTTAATCTTATTTTAAAAGCATTCTGGGAGAAAACAAATGTGTAAAATAAATTCCATCTCAATATACTCTAAGGAAAAAATAAATGAAAACATGGCATTCACTTGTTATTGTATGTTCAATATTAAGAAACAGTACTTTGCACGGTAAACCATTTTCTTGACAAAGATATAAAAGTAATATAAGTAAAAGTGTATTTCCAAATATAAAAATTAGTTCAGATAATTAAAGTAGAAAAACATTTTATAAGTTGTTTTCTAATGAAATATATATTTATCCTAAAATAAGCATTGTTAAAACAGTTATATTATTTCCATTCAAGAAATACAAAACACAAAGAACACAAATAATTATAGATCTCAGCTACATGTTTAAAATGTTTTTAATATCAAACCGAAATGTCTTTTCATGAGTTAGTCTGCAAAAAACATATGAGTATATAACAGATGAACAAGCTTAATAAAAACTGAACATGTGTGCATCTTTAGAAGGAAGAGCTATTAGACTAGTAAAATTAATTTCATAACTCAAGCCAAAATAAGTTAATAAGAGTATTTAAAAGATTTTTTTTCAACACCCAGTTTTTCATTGAGGATGAAAAACAGAGACTGCAACTCTATCTGGCAAATCCAGGCGCTAACTTTGTCAGCACTCACTGGTGAGAGCAAAGGAAACTGAGGAGCCGAGCCCGATCCAGAGCTCACTCACCCGCAATGTGTAAGGTGCTGCTCAGGGACCACAGGTGCAGCTCAGTCAAGCAGAAAGACATCTGATGGCAAAGGAATCGCCGTCCTGTCCACAGTAATTAGAAAAAAAGAGGTATCGATCAATTATTTCCCATTGCCAATCACAATCTAAACCCCCCTTAAAAAAAAAAAAAACTATTACTTGAGATATGGTCCATTAGATTAAACACATTTTCATGTATTTGGTTAACCATCCAGAAGTAAGCTCTAGAAAAAGAAATATATACTTCTTTTCCTGAATTTACTATGTCACCACATTGAGAAATGTGGTAAGGAGGCTATATTTGGTTGTTCAATAACATATGTTTGGTTACAGCTCTAAGTATACTTACAATTATTTAGTATGTGAACATCTTCTAAGTCAGAATTTTTAGGAAAAATAGTTATTAGGTACAAACACATTTTGTGATACATTTTAATATATAAAGCAAATATTTTAGCTGCTCCACATATAAACAGGCTACAATGGAATGTGCAGGGTGAATAGCATAGAGTTACTATCATATGAGGTGCAGCTACTTAAAAACGAGCTGTATAAATTACATTACTATTCAGATAGTGTGTTAATCTGCATATCATGACAGACAATCCAGACACTTTTTAAAACAAGATAGTGAAAAATGTGTATCCTGAATTCCCTCCTACGTTAGCAGCAGGGACCAGTAACATACACCATTGAGACTTTAAAAAAAATCAAAGAGGATCTCATCAGTTTGGATGATAGGAAGAAAGCCAGTCAAACTCTGGAGAAAGTTTACATTTCACAAATATTTAAAATAAATTTATATAATTTTCAAATGTTCACTTAGAAATTAATATAGCACAGTAGGCATAGCCTATGTTTTTCTAATGATTTAAATTAAGCACATGATAGAAACTGTAAAAGAAAGAAATGTTCTTTTCAATGAACTTCTGGAAAACAAAATAAGCTTGAAAAGTATTTTAAGACAACTTTTAATAGAGGAAAAGACATTTCAGTTTCTTTAACATTAGGAGTGGCTAAAATATTCCCACATTATTCATATGGGTAATAATACAAATTAATTTCAGGCATAATAAAAAACTTTCCTTGCCCTCACTTCACCTTTACAGAACCTGGATATAATCATAATCATAAAGAACCACGTATGTTCTGCTAAGGAGACAAGGCATGCCATGGCTGAAGAGGAAGAATGAAAACGTGGTGATTTAAAAGACGGACCCAATTCTGCCTGAACAACAGGGTTCTGAGAAAGCATCAGCGAAGCTGTGAGATGTCCCACGAGTCTTAAAGCACAGGGTTCCAATTGTTTGATGATGACGGAGGAGGTGGTGGTGGATAACTTGTTCTAAACATTTCTGTATTTTTACTCATCCTATCCTCCTAGTGATCTGTGACAACACAGTGCTACACTGTGGAACTGAGGTCATGCAGTCATCTGCTGGCAAAGGCAAGCTCGGAATCCATACAGGCTAGCTCGAGAGGCTCTGCTGGCTGCCCCAGGGCTCTGCTGTAGGATTGGTATAGACAGAAGTATATAAGTATATATGGTAACTTGATGAAAAGACAGTGGTAGATATAGGTGGAAAGATTAAAGAGAGAGAGAGAGAGAGAGGGGGAAGTAGGAAAGTGAGCTAGGAAGATGGCTCAATAGGTCGGTAAGAGTGCTTGGGCTGTAAGCATGAAAACTTAAGTGTGAACCCATAGTACCCACATGAACCTTTGTTACCAGCATTGGAGAATGGAGATAGAAAGATACCCAGAGCTCACCGGCTAGCTACGCTAGCCAAATGGTGATCTTCCAGTTCATTGAGAGCCCCTGTCCCAAGGCAATAAGGCAAGAAGAAGAGAGGAACACTTGGAGTACTGCTCAGGCTTATGCATAGGAATGCACAGGCCCATACACACACACTCTCACATGCATGCACCATACACAATACACGCAGGAATGGGAGGAAGGGGAGGAAGAGAGGGAAGGAAGAAGGGAGGGAGGGAGGCAAGGAGGGAGTCAAGCAGGACCCCTCAATCTCTGTATTTACCCTTCTGTAACTAGATGCTCATTTCTCCTGCATATAGATGACTTAATGAGTAAGCACTAAGTAGAACAGGTGGTTTATGAAAGGTCAAACACCAAAGAAGACATTTGAAATGGGATACACAAATGGGTTGAGCCTGTGTTAAACAAGAGTATGATGGAACAGGCATATTTGTCCTCTGACACTGAATGTCAGAAGTCACCATCTACAGACTACATTACAAAATTAAAAATCCTATTCCTCAACTTAGAGTTTATTCAGATGCCAGTGACAATAATTTGTGGCAATGTGGGCAGAGACAAGGCTGCTTAAGCTGCTTATAGTTACATAAAGACTATAAGTTATTACAGATAAGAGCTTACAGATTAAAGAGTACACTTTTACTTACATACTAAAAGAAGACAACACTTGAAATCCTGTCTTTAATCAAGTCAATAAACTTTCCAAAACTTTCTCCTGATAACAAAAAAGAGGGTAGAATAAATTCTTAGTAGCGGTACACACTGGATGTGTGTGACCTATATAGTTTTTTAAATTGGAAGTCTAAAACACTGAGCTATTGTGATATTGGGAAAAAAAGGCTACATGAGCTTGGTGGAGAGCTTAAGACGCCCAGGGAAACCAGCTCGTTCTTCGCATCTTCCACAGGGAAGCTTGAGGGTCAGGACAGTCTATGACCACAGACTTGTCTTCCAGTTCAGCACCCCAGGACTGAGGGTGGAAGGACTGGGGGAGATGTGCTGCTGCAGGAAGTGGGGTGCACCCTAAAGTAGGCAGCACAGCAGCCACTGCGTTGATGGACACAGAGAAAGTATGACATCCAAGACCGACTGGGACCTGTGCCTGGCAGAAGGAGACTGGGGTCAGGGAGAGATCACAGCATTTGAAGAAGGACGTAGTGAGCAGTTGAAGCACACATGAGTGACACAGATAAAGAGAAAATGGCCAGTGAGGTCGTGATTGGACTTGCTCAATCCTGTGAATTCCCCAACATAAGTGATTAAAGAGAGGACTTCGCATTAACAGAGGGGGTGGAGAAACAGCCAAATGCTATTCCCCCTTTTTTTCTTGAACTTCAATTATCTGCCAGGAAAACCACAAGGATTTGAAGAGTAACTAAATGGGATAAATAAAATCACTTCATTAAAATCTACAATGCTATTTAGACAGGAAAGGAAGAGAGAGACGAAATCAGTACCTCTTTTTAACCTCCAAGATGCCTTGCCACCTTTAAAACTGCACAGGTTTTAAAACACCTTGAAACCATCTCGTATCTTACTCAAGAATGTCACCAGTGAGCAGGAATGCTGGTGATTTCCTGGTATGAAAACCTGCCTGGAGGAAGCAATCAAGACTGAGCCTGTGCCATCCAAATACTGTATTAGCGCAGAAAGAGCTGTTTGAAGCAGGAAAGAAAAGCCGTTCAGAACCACTCTGGACTTTGCACTTGGGGAAGGAGGTGTGGGCAGGGACGGAAAGAGCAGTCAAGCAAGTGTTACCGAGCTGAGAAACATTAGCCCACTAGTGCCCTGCGCCTTCTTCTGGGCGACCCCACACTAGGCCAGAAGAAGCTGTGCAGAGCAAAAACACAGGATCTTGAAAATAATGACTCAGAGAATGAAAGAATAAATAAAACGACAATTGCAATTTAAATTTTCAGTCATTTTTAAGTATCTTTAAATTTAATGTTGTTTATTTTAATTACTTAAGGTAGTTTAGGTTAGTTTCGGTTGTCTTAGAAGACCATTTTTGTAACCCACACATCTAGTTTTCATCACTAGACAAACTATTATTTCAATTAAACCTGACATAAATTTAAGATGGCATTCTGTACAGGGAAGGATCAGAGTGCAGATTCTGAGGAAAGGGGGGAACCCCTTTTTCTCCTATTTAATCCTCAAAGGACTCTGTTTTTTAAGACAGCTTCCCATACTTTCTTCCATTTGAGCTACATTAGAATTATTCCTTTCTGTGGTAAAATGCAAAATAGAAATCATTCCAGTAGCATACCGCTGATAATATTTTTTTTAGAAAACAAATATATGTTTGAGAAGTAAAGATTAATTAGCACTTAATAAATTGCAAAATGCTTGTCTTCTGCCAAAGCAGTTAGGTCTGTAGCTGCCTGCTTTCTGAAGCCAGCTATTTCGGCTGCTATGGGGAGGAAAGGAGGCTTGAGGGCAAATAAAACTCTAGCGTAAAACATGATAGCAGGAAACCAATGAAGCAAGAGAGACAGTGCGAGGACACCACGGCGCCAGCAAGACATTTAAAATGGATGTATAGAGCACAGCACTGCACAGAGCCTGAGGGGCTCCTTCTTGGGCATAGATGTTATTATCATACATTTCCCTGAGGAGTCATTGAAAATGGTTAAAAAGAAAGATAACTAAATAGTATAAATTTACATAAACCACTGTTTTGCTGCATGTTAAAATCATAATTACTTTTCAATTGCATAAAATTCAGTGTATTACCCTCCAATTACTTCCTATTATCATTAACATACAATATCATAAACACCTGTTAGGTATATTTATGAGCACATTTGATCAAAGACAAATTGTCACAAATAAGATTTTTTTTTCCAAAAACTTTAAACAATGAACCAAACAAGCAACGTTTATGCAAAAGGACAGGGGAATCCCAAATTAATGAGGCCACAAACTTGGGCTAAATTTACTGCACTGGACTACTAGGGACAATGTCTCATTTGTGATCCTAAAGACTTATTGCACCTAAATATAACTGACTATAATAAGCACTTAAAGTAGCTTATGTATATATTGTTCTACAATAAGCCTCAGATACAAAGATTTATAGCAGGGTCTCAACTATCAAATAGTATATAATCTAGCATAGCAGATAAAACCAATCGTGGAATATGAAATCTGTAATGTATGCCACTTTAGCAAGATAAACAAAGGCCTCCAGACGCCTAGTCGATGGTATAGTTTGGTAAAGAAATTATTATTGTTATATTATTATTATTATTATTTTGGAGATTGGGTCTGACTATGCAACTATGCAGCCCTGAGCCTGGAACTCTCTACGCAGACCAGACTGGACTTGAACTCACAGAAGTCTACCTCCTTCTGCTTCCTGAGTGCTGGGATCAAAGGTATACACTGTCATATCAAACTAAAAAAAGATCATATAATGTATTTGAGGATTGGTAAATTTTACATGAGGTACTAAAAAATAATGAAGGAAAAAAACATAAAGAATTAGAAAAATGTGGGGGCTGGAGAGATGACTCAGTAGTTAAGAGCACTGACTGCTCTTCCAGAGGACCTAGGCTCAATTCCCAGCAACCACATGGCAGCTCACAACAATCTGTAACTCCAAGATCTGACACCCACACACAGACATACATTCAGGCAAAACACTAATTCACATAAAATAAAATAAAAAGAATTAGAAAAAAAAACAAGCTTATTTAATTTTATTCTTACATTATGGATTTAGTGAGATAAGAGAGGTTGCTGGGGAGAAGGAAGGAGGGAGGGAGGGAGACAGAGAAGACTCCAGTGGTGTTGCAAGAACGACCAGAGCATATTGTCTCCTCATCCCAAGCCCAGCAAGAGGGCCCCAAATCATTCACCCATTATAGTGACTGCTTCTACCACTCAAACCACACACTTGAATTTCCTCACCACCGAGCTCACGCGTTGGTGTCTGTTCCCCTTCGGCCTTCCCATCAGCATTAACTCTGGTTACTGTGGTTAACTCACCACAGCACAGGACTAGTGTGAACCATCCTTAGTCTTCCCATCAGCATTAACCCTGGTTACTGTGGTTAACTCA
>NW_004949107.1:7819128-7828467 GCF_000317375.1 Microtus ochrogaster | reverse complement strand
CACAGGACTAGTGTGAACCATCCTTAGTCTTCCCATCAGCATTAACCCTGGTTACTGTGGTTAACTCACCACAGCACAGGACTAGTGTGAACCATTCTTAGTCTCCATTCTTAGACTAGTTCCCACGGCTTACTCTCACAAACAGGAGCTGGACCAAAACATCACAGCAAACGGGAGTCTAAAAGGAGTGAAATTTGTCAATGTTTAAAAAAAAAGTAGGACTCTAGACACAATGGGAGATTGAGGCAAAGGAGAGTCATCTGGGTACATATGTTTGACCAGCTAGGAAAAAAATTATAAAAACTACTTGAAATTTTCAAAATGGAAAGTGAAAAGTCACTGAATGAAATCCCTGAAGAAAAACAGAATTGAGATAGATATTTGAACAATTATCTTACAACATGATCATGGAAAAATGAATTTAATTACAATTGGGTCAGGAACACTACGGAAGGGAAAACGGTGTGAGGCATGTAGGGATTATATGGTGATCAGACTTGGGGTTCAATGCCGAGATGACTCAATGTGATCTGAGGAGAAATCAAGCTTTATCAAGGACACCGAAATTAAGCGTGCTACAAAAAGGTGTGGCTCCACAGTTCGAACTTCTGGGCTCTGAGCCAAAAATCCCCTTATTCTAATTCTGCTGTGACAAATTTACCCAAATCATTTAACCTATCTGCCTCAATTTCCCCACATGCGAAAGCAGGGATAATGATATTGACCTACATTTGCAAGGATGTTGTAAGCATTAATTAATGTTGTATAAGCTTTGAAGATGAAAAGGGCTGAACGTTATAAGTGAGTATTGCATAACTAACTGCCTTCAATGTGAGAATCTGATCCTTTAATTTTACTCAAGCAGCAGTTATCAAATAAATGAACTATGTATCTTGGTGATATTTGCCTTTTAATGTTTCAAATTATTATTTAAAGTATATCTAGATACTTCCTTAATTGAAAGTGCTGCCTTCCAGTGTACACTGAATACAAATCATATTGAAAATAGGTGGCCCTCAGCAAGTGGCACTTTTCTTTAAAGAAAATTACGAAGCTTTGAGGAGTCACATTAGGAGGACTCTGACGCTGTACCTGCCCCCAACTCTTATCAAGAGGTCTTTACTTCCTAGACCTGTACTCCACGCTCCCAGCACCATGGCTGGAGCTGCCCTGGCTACCATGCCTTTCCTGGCACAATAGACTGATATCTCCGGAGCCGTAAGCCAAAAATAAATCCTTCCTCCTTCAACCCAGTTCTAGCTGGTGTTCTGTCAAAGTTACATAAAACTGGTATGGCATATAAAGTTCCAGATCATTTTGGAAAACTACAACATCTTTAAAACTTAAATGTTAAGGGCATATTTGTTTCATAATGAGCACTCCAAGTATCCCACAAGGGTCAAAAGGTAATAGATACTTGGGGCTGAAGAGATAACTCAGTTGGTGAAATGTTTGTCCTATAAACATAAAGACCTAAATTCAATTCCCAGCACCCAATAAAAATTCCAGCATGCTGACACATCATTAAAATCCCAGAACTGGGGAGGGTAAGACAGGCAGATCTCTGAGGTTTGTTAGCCAATCAGCCTATTATAATCTCAGCACTCCAGGTCCTGGTGAGAGCCTGTTTCATAAAACAAGATCGATGACTCTTAAGGCATGGTTCTCAAGGTTGGCTTCTGGTTTCCACATGTGTGTACATAGATGTAAAAGCACCAACACTTTCTGCTTTGCAAGTTTAGATTTAGCATGCAACATTAAGCAGCTGAATGGTAGAAGCAATATAAAAAAGTAGAAAGCACTGGGTCAGAAGCGTGGCTTGCTTAATTAGCTTCAGCTGTCAACGTGATACAACCAGAGTCATCTGAGTGACTCTCGTTTGGGAATTACATCAACCTGATGGGCCTGTGAGGAGCTGGAGAGATGGCTCGGTGATCGAGTGGCTGCTCTTGCAGAGGGCCCAGGTTCAATTCCACTTGGCCACTCATAACTGTCTACAACTCCAGTCTCAGGGAATCCAAAACCCTTTCTGGCCTCTTCAGGCTCCAGAGATGCATGTGATACGTAGACAAACATGAAGGAAAAACATCCATATGCATATACATAAATTTAAAAAAATATTGGCCTGTGAAGATGCTTTTGGGGAAGGAGTTGATGCAGGACCCAGGCCACTGTGTGCAGCACCAGCATTCCTAGTACTATTTCCTGAGCTGCATAAGAAACCCTGCAAAGTGCCAAGAAGACCAGGCTCATAACCAGGGAAGACCAGGCCCATAACCAGGGAAGACCAGGCCCTGAGCCAGGAATGACCAGGCTCATAACCAAGGATGTCTCTTCACAGCTGCAACAGCAGGTCAGTTGCTGATTCTGGATAAAGAAAAAAAAAATCTGTTTCTAAGTGCCCAGAGAACCTGAGAACCTGTGCATCATTCCTACTAAAAGAGGGCAAAGAGAATTCTATTCCTTGACAGAAAGAATCCATTCATTTCCATGAAATAAACTATAAGAATAAAAAAACTTTCTAAGTCTTCTGTCATACTTAAATTTGGAAAATATTTCTCTAGGGCATTCTTCAAACTGTTTAATTCACTTAGTTAAATAGATCCTGTCAATTTAACATTTTCCACATGGTAAGCAGTTTTGACATTTAGACAATTTATCAATGGCTTCTTCGCTGAAGCCTGCCTTCCCTTCTTTCTACTCATTACATGCAACAAATTAAATTTCACTAATATTTAAAGATCAGTGCTGACCTTTGCATAGCCATTCTCTAGGTTCCTATTAATACAAACATCTTGTTTGCTGGTGCTCATTTTGAATATTTTGCTACACACAGTTTTCCATTATTCTAGCTGAAGTGCTTTTTTCCCATGACCTTGCAAAATCATTGGTAGAGCTTACATCAGGCATCTTAGAAAGACAAAAAGTACACTTGCATTAGCAAACAACAGCAATAGGAAGAACAAGCATCTTCCACCAGCCCAACTCAGGTCCCACCTTTCTCAACTTCAATAATATGGCCTTGCTAATGGTTTTCAATGATGTACCTTAACCACAACAATAAAAAGACAAAATAGAAATGTTAGCTATATGATAATCAGAATTAATTCTAAATTATAACCATAAATATAATTTTATGTTACACTGGAATACATAGAAAAATGTGGCCTTGAAGAGAAAATAAATTTCAGGAATAGTTCTTAAGGTTTGGTTAAAGACAAGTGAAACTGAAAGGCTCTTATCTAAACCAACGCTTAAATACTGAAGTAATTTGTCAATTTGGAATTACTGTTTTAAAAAGTATATAAATCAAAGTGAGAAAAAGGTGAAAGAAATACAGAAACCCTTTCTCTACAAATAGGAGAGACACTGGAAGGTACTGACGTGCCCTGCAGCTATACCAACTCAACCTTGTTGGTTTCACTTGTCAACACTTCGATGACAGATTGCCACCCCCTCCTCTAAAATACAAACCCTAGTAGCTGTTGAAAGAAGTGCTCCTTATAAAAAGTGGAGTAGCTCCTGCAACTTGATAGTTGTATACTTTGAAATCTTTCTTTTCACACACACACAAAAAAAATCTTTAAAACTTTTTTCCTGTGGCTTCTGTCAAACTTGGAAGATAAAGAAGCCTGCTAACATGGTGCAGCAGAGGGTGAATAACATCTGCAGATATTACTGAAGGCTTTATACCATTGTTTCCTGGGAGCCCTCTGAAATTACATGCTCAGTGTGTGTGTGTGTGTGTGTGTGTGTGAGAGAGAGAGAGAGAGAGAGAGAGAGAGAGAGAGACAGAGAGAGACAGAGAGACAGAGAGACAGAGAGAGAGGGTGCATCTTTTCTGGAATGGGACATTTTTCAAAGAATCCTTTTCTATATGCAATTATACCCTAATCCCCTTAATGTACAAATACAGAAATGGAAAAAGGGAAGCAAAGAGCTATCAGCTTGTGAGACGGGAAATGCTCTCCGCAGCCCCATGTGACGCTCTTCCTACTCCACCTCTCTCTAAGTGAAGACTGTGCACTAACCTTAAACAGCACTAATAAGAAGAGAACACAAAGTTGGGAGGGAGCATGAAAGTGACACAGAGAATTCAGAGGTGGTATGTGGAGGGGTGGTTATGATCAAAACCCACTGTGTACCTATATGAAATTCTCAAAGAATAAAATTTAAAATATATAGAAATGAACCAAAAAAGAATTCTTTTCTACCAACTTTTACTTCACTTAGAAAGCTCTTGAAGAAAGTAACTTAGATGCCTATTTAAAGACTATTCTAGTTAACTCACTTATAAACAATGTAACTGAATTATCTGATTAGAAGTCATGTTTCTTAGGCATTAAGAATCTTCCCTATTATTTACATAGCAAACATTACAGATGATATAAAAACGAGCTCCAAACTGGCAAGTGACAGCTGCGAGAGCAAGGGTCAGTTTTCTTTAAGAGCATGCCCCTCTACAGGGCAAGCCCCATACTTAAAGAATATTTGTACAGCACAAACTGGACTTAGTGAGTTGAGAGGGTGGAGAGATGAAACTGGGAGAAGTTGAGGGGAGATAAATATGATCAAAATATGTGGTTCCAATTTCTCAAAGAACTAATAAAAGATTTATAAAAAAACCTCTAGTGTGAATGATTATTACTCTGTAGCTATGGTAAATTGAGTTATTAAATTAAGGATGCTTTTCTACCCTGACTACCCTTGTTTGGTAGCAGTCCTCACTAAGCTGCTGGCCCATCAGTCTCTATGACAAATTTCTAATAGATGCAAACAAACCCTAAATTCTTAAGAATTTCACAATGAATCTTTCAATACTATGATTGGATCTTTCTTCTGTTTCTCCCCTGATTGGCTGGTTTTTGTTTTTACTAATGGTTTGTCACAGGATTCTTTCTTAAATAAAACTTTTAGTATTTTGTTTCATGAGTTGAATAGGGGACCAAATTAGATAACTTAGAAAAGAACAGTCTTTTCTTACTGAAATGAATGCCTATGAATAACCACAATGTTCCCTAAGAAGAGATCAATTTCACCTTAACAGATTTAACACAGGCATACATCATCAGGGCTTACAAATGCTAAGAATTTCCTAATGAAGTAGGAAATTATTATGATCATGTTTTGGCCTAAAGCCCCAACAATGATCAATAAAAAATGCATCCTATGCTTTAAAACCCATAGTCTACACCATTACCAAGAAGTAAATGGCAAAACATCTTTTGAAGACTGTGGCGGATGATAACCACTCAATACATGTCAGTTTTCCTCTGTGAGTACTCAATAGGCATGAAATTATGAGTCTGATTTCAGCAGGAAGTAATGAAAATTAAGTAATTATCAGTTCCATGGATATCATTTCAACTTCTAGTTATTTTTGTTTGGTTCAAAATATAGTTGCAAAATCTACTACATGCCAACAACTAAGCAAGGCCCAGTAGTAGGCACTCAGGATATGAAGACATAACTTAGTGAGGGAGGGGCGTATGAAGAACAACGTGCAACTCCATCACAGCACAGCCAGCAGAGCAAACTCATGCCCAACAGGGAGAGAGGAAGAAAGTCACTCCTGGACTTTAGCAGGACCTCAGCCACGATAAAAACAGAAATCATGTGCCCATTTTCAGAACTTATTTCCTCAAAGAAAACAAACTACACAATGTATATAAACCTGTTATATTTCCCAAGTCCTTATGACTACTGTTTCCATTTGACAGTTTTTAAAAATGACAGTAATGTGTATCTTTATTATAGTGTAGATTTTCATCAACATTTATGAACAACAGTACCTTACTGTCAATGGTAAATCAGAATTAAGGAAATGTCATATGTCAATGTTTGATTTCCTTTGGTAGGAAAACTAGCTATAGGTGACTTAGCAACTTACCCTGATAAAGATGGGGAGAGGCCATGGACATCTGGATACTCTGATACCCTTCCAACTCATGTGAAAATGGCAAGGGTGAGAGCTTCATGGGACAAAGATATTAAGGCAAAAAAAGAACACGATAAATTCCATAAAATTTTAGAAAATAAACAGTAGATGGGCAAGAGATAACTGACAGCAGATTTGAAAAACCAGAAACCAAATACCTATGGAGGAGAGAGAGCTCAGAGTAGGTGCTCTGGAACCCGGGAAGCACAAAGGACTTCTGAGGGGATGTCTGGCTGTGCAGAGTAGCTGAGAGCTAGAGAGCTGGGTAAAGTCTGTGCAAGCCACACTTTGAGGTTCCCTTCCTACTAAACCTCCTTACCACTGTCGGGCAATGATCTCACCCAATCCATACGAAACTGAAAATGGAACTTTTTGAGAAGTTATATCAGATCAACCTCTCGTCTTCCCCCACGCAGACATGTGAGCGTACACAGATTTTCATTTCTAGCTTCCTTCCCCTCAACTAATTGCTTTATCCCCAACTCCAGTAGGCATTCCCTGGGAACCTGCAGGCCACTCCAGCCAGAAAAGTGGAGATGCTGACTGCAGATCTTCACCTCTCTCTCCATTCTCCAAGCCCAATCCCCCAGCCTCATCCCCAACTCTGCAGCACATCGACTTCTGTGGCCTCTCCTCACTCTATACCCTCATTCCCAAAGGACTAAGTGATTGTGGTGGAACACTCTACTTGCCACCATCCTGTGGACCCTTCAGCACCCGGATCTTAACCTATTCCTATTCCTAAGTATCAGGTTCCAATATGTAGAAACAAGTTTTTCCTGGAACTCTCAGTGGCCATATATAACAGAATCCCAGAAGAATGTCCTACCAGGTAACACACAGTCACCACACTCTCCTAAGAACCAGACAAGGCAACAGAAATCAGGACACAAAACACCCACCCAACAAACACAAAAGCATATATTAGCACCTACAATTACAATCTTTCCAAATCCAGATGTCTGGAAGCCAGCATGAAACACAATTGGTACAACAGCAGGCCCTGAATATTGTAACATAGCTAAAGCACAAGAAAAAGATCTTAAAATAGCCTTTATGAAAATGACAGAGGCTCTCAAAGAGAAAATAAATAAATCCCTTAAAGAAACCCATGAAAACACAGTAGAAGGAAGAATAAAACAGTTCAAGAACCCAAAGTGAAAATAGAATAAAGAAAACCCAAACTGACATAAATTTCATTAGGAAACGGCAATAAAACAGTTACAAAAGAGGTGTGGGTGGGTGCCGTGGGAGGGTCCAGCTGGGGGACAGAAGGAGAAAATACAAAGAGATATAGATAAAATTAAGGGACACTTGATGAGCAGTATGAAAATCTAATACAGTAGAAGCATCCTAAAATATATAAATATATTAAGCTGATCTAAATAAAATTGCCAAACAATGGGCAAGACAAGAGTCCCAGTAGGCTATCCTTATCACCAATGAAGCTTCTAATCCTGGGAATGTGTTACATCGAACACATTGGTGGCTTTCATTGGTTGAATAAAGAGACTGCCTTGGCCTTTTGATAGGGTAGAAACTTAGGTAGGCGGGAAAGACAGAACTGGAAGGCGGGAAGAAGAGCAGAGTCAGGCAGATGCCATGAAGCTCCAGCCTGAGACAGACATAGGTTAGAATCTTTCTTGGTAAGCCACGACCTTGTGGCGCTACACAGATTATTAGAAATGGGTTAGATCAAGATATGAGAGTTAGGCAATAAGAGACTAGAGCTAATGGGCCAGACAGTGTTTTAATTAATACGATTTCTGTGTGGTTATTTCAGGGGTTAAGCTAGCCAGGCATGGGATGCAGCCCATTCCTCATACTACATAAGAATAATCAACTGCTAACTCAGGCCTACGCAATGAGATGGAACCCATTCCCAACACTGCTTGGATAACCAAGCAAGACTGCCCAGGAATCTAGGATAAAACCAAATATTACTGTTCTAAAAATATTAAGTAATAATAAAATAACTCCTAATGACATTCTGCTATACTTAAATTAGTGCCTTCTTCAGTCATCATCAGAGAAACTCCCTTCTGTCAGAGATGGGAATAAATACAGAGACCCACAGACAGACATAATGCAGATACTGAGAGATCTTGAAACACTCAGCCCTAACAGGGAAGTCTTCATCAAATCCCTCCCCTCAGGGCTCAGGGCACCCTACAGAAGAGAAGTCAGAAAGAAAGCCAGAGGGGATAGAAGACACCAAGAGCACAACGCCGCTTTTTTTTGTCCCCGGCTCATTGGGCTACCAGGCATCCCTGTTTAGGTGCTGAGGAGTTCCATCTGGACGGGTGAGTGTGTGCTATCCAGGGGCGGATTGTCCCAGAAGAGAGCACAACACCCGCCTCCCCAACTCCTGCTGCAGGGTTTTCTTACACACCAACCAGACCCCGAGACCACCCCCCCCCGCCAAGCCTGCCATGCTGTCTGCTAGGTCCTTTGCTCAAGAACAGTTCTCCACTCCTACACTAAGACTACCCACCCAGAGCGGTGAGTGCCTGCATACCTGGCAGGCCACAAGGTCCCCTGCAAGGGAGCCCGGGCACCTTCAGCTTGTGCTGCAGAGTCTCTTGTGCTCCACTGAACCCCTCCCTGCCTGCCATGTTCTTCCTTTTGTCCCCAGCTCATTGAGCTACCAGGCATCCCTGTTTAGGTGCTGAGAAGTACCATCTGGACGGGTGAGTGTGTGCTATCCAGGGGCGGATTCTTACTCCAGAAGAATTAGAAGAAATCGACTCAAAAGTGAATTATATGAAAATATTAGAGGACCTTAAACAGGAGGTGAAAAACTGCCATAAACAATTAGAGATTACAAACAAAAAGGGAGAGGAAATGAATAAATCGCTCAAAGATACCCAAGAAAACTAAGAGAAACAAGAAAACGCAATCAAACAGGTAAGGGAAGCGGTGTAAGAATTGAAAAAAGAAATGGAAGCAATGAAGAAAACACAAACTGAGGGAAGGATGGAGATGGAAAATCTGGGTAAACGAACAGGAACTACAGAGACAAGTACTACCAACAGATTACAAGAGATAGAAGAAAGAATGTCAGACACTGAAGATACCATAGAGAAAATAAACACACTGATCAAAGAAAACAGCAAGTCCAACAAACTTTCATCACAAAACATTAAGGAAATCTGGAACACAATAAAAAGACCAAACCTAAGAATACTAGGGGTAGAAGAAGGAGAAGTACAGCTCAATGGTCCAGAAAACATATTTAATAAAATTATAGAAGAAAACTTTTCCAACCTAAAGAAAGATATTCCTTTGAAGGTTCAAGAAGCATACATGAATATGGGATGTACTCACTCATAATTGGTTTCTAGCCATAAATAAGGGTCACGGAGTCTACAATGGTGATCCTAAAGAAGCTAAGTAAGAAG
>NW_004949107.1:7814781-7816108 GCF_000317375.1 Microtus ochrogaster | reverse complement strand
AGGGGTGCACCCACCCACTGTGACAGTGGAACTGATCTATTGGGAGCTCACCAAGGCCAGCGGGACTGAAACTGAATAAGCATGGGATGAAACCGAACTTTCTGAACGTGGCGGACAATGAAGGCTGATGAAAAGCCAAGGACAATGGCACTAGGTTTCGATCCTAATACATGAACTGGCTTTGTGGGAGCCTAGCCTGTTTGGATGCTCACCCTCCTGGACCTTGATAGAAGTGGGAGGACCTTGGTCTTCCCGCAGGGCAGGGAATCTGGACTGCTCTTCATTCTCGAGAGGGAGGGGGAATGGAGTGGGGGGGAGGGCAAAAGGAGGAGGGGAGTGGGGGGAGGGGGCAATCTGTGGGAGGAGGGGGAAGGAAATGGGAAATGGGGAGGAGGCGGAATTTTTTTTCACCAACTAAAAAAAATAAACAAAAAAATAAAGAAAAAAAGAAATAAAGAAGAGCACAAAGCCCTCTAAAATAATGTGATCAAAGATCATATGAAATCACAGAGACTGAGGCAGCAGGTACAGGGTTTGCATGGGTATGTACCAGATCTTCTGAGTATATGGCTTTCCAGATTAGCGTTTTTATAAGATTCTTGAATGTGTAAATGAATGGTTCTCTGATTCTTGTGCCTTCTATTGGGCTCTTTTCCTCCTGTTTATTTTGTCCAATTCCAATGTGTCTTTGTTTTATCTCATTCTGTAGAAACCAGTTTGTGTTCTAAATCAGAGACAGAAAGTGAATGGATCCAGGTCAGAAGGAAGGTGGGGACAGGAGGAATAGAGGAAGGGGAAACTGTAATCAGGATATATTATATGAAAAAAATCTATTGTCAACTAAGTTTTTTAAAGAGACTAAGACAAAAAAACAAACAAAAAAAAACATCAAGGAGAAAATAAATGGGGATTTGGTTTAAGTTGCAAGTTCTTGCCTAGAATGTGCAAGTATCTCATTCAGTTGTATGTATGTATGTGTGTATTTATGTATGCATGTGTGTATGTATGTATGTATATCTCACTTTAAAAAGTAACTGTTCAAAAAGGATTGCCCAAAAAGGAAAGAAGTATCACCTAAGTGCATAAAGAGAAGGAAGAAAGTTGAAAATCAGACTGATTCTGAAAAAGAATGAAGTATACAGAAACAACAAAACTATTAAGTCATAGCACAGAACTGGTGTGTGTCTTTTCAGGTTGAAAGAAACCACTAAGGATATACCCAATATAAAAATTATATAGTCGGGGCTGGAGAGATGGCTCAGAGGTTAAGAGCATTGCCTGCTCTTCCAAAGGTCCTGAGTTCAATTCCCAGCAACCACATGGTGGC
>NW_004949107.1:7813180-7813991 GCF_000317375.1 Microtus ochrogaster | reverse complement strand
AGAAGGGCCCTATTTCTAAAGAATGCTGAGGGGGAAAATGATCTACCTAGGTATTGATGACTATATAATTTTTAAAAAATATTTATTTATTTATTATGTATACAATATTCTGTGTGTACGCCTTAACCTCTGAGCAATCTCTCCAGCCCACGCACAGACCATGTTTGATGGAGGCACAAAGGCAAGAAGTATGTCAGGATGTAACCTTGCCCCGGATTAGATGAAGGCATGAAATACACAGACGTGAGTTCTGCCTTTCTAAGCCTCGGACTAATCTAATTTAGTGCCACGTTCTGGGAACCCCAGGCCTGGGCCTGGCAGTGGCCATTGTCCTGGCCAGTATTTAATAAAGCTTGATTCAAATTTGGTTCAAAAATTGTGCTAACGGTCTTATTCTTGCCTGGTGGGATTAACATTTTCTGGAAGCACCAGAGAGATCAGATACCCACCTAAACCCTAAAGATGGCCCTTCAGCCCAGGACTCCAGGGCTGAAGGGCTACCTCTGGAGATGCACACCTCAAGGCATTCCAATGCTCCACGACAAGCTTTCTGTTTTGTGGGCTCAGAGTAAACTGCCAAGCTGAAAAAAAAAAAGCGTCTAAGGCAGCAATTCTCAAGTTATGGGTCATAAGCTCTTTGGGAGACAAATGATGTCTCCATAGGGGCAGCCTAAGACTGTTGCGGGAGGTCCTTCCGCTCCTCCAGCCTATAGCCGCTGAGATACCAGCCCATTTGGGGCGTGGTCTCTCTCCCTTTAAAAAAGCGGCCACTTCCCTCTCCTCTCTCTCTTCACTTCCTGCTCCACCGGCG
>NW_004949107.1:7786637-7804007 GCF_000317375.1 Microtus ochrogaster | reverse complement strand
GGAGATCTGTAAGTTTTTTCCCCTTTAAATAAATATCACCCTATTAATCATAATTCCAAACTGGTGTGGCATTGTTAGTGACTTACGCCTCCATAAGACCATCAGAAATATGTGTTTTCTGCTGGTCTTAGGAACTGAGACACTGCTCCTCTATCCATCTCCAGGACGGTCCGCCCACATGCAGATATGCCTGCCCACATATGAGTACCTAGCATGATGGCATCATCATGTGAACCCCATCACAGAGACCCTGAACAAATACAGCTGTAGTGACAGGGCTGGCTCCATAATGTACTTATTCAGACCAGACACACAAGTGCAGAAAGGAGCTACTATGTTGAAAGCAGCAGTATTGGAGGTTCAATGACACTTCATGAATTATAATTACTAGGTAAAAGTAAAACCATGTACTATAAAATCAATTACTGTAAAAAAAAAAAAAAACCTCTGTACCATGAGACCTTAATCTAAATGCTTATAGGTATTTTTATATTAAGCTGTAGTTGATATGAATACTGCCTCTTTGTGATAGTAACAGGTATGCAAAAAAACTGTATTGACTGACCTATGCCATGTATTATCTCATATATTGGTTTTTCAAGACAGGGTTTCACTGTAGTTTTAGAGCCTGTCCTGGAACTGGCTCTTGTAGACCAGGATGGCCTCGAACTCACAGAGATCCACCTGCCTCCGCCTCCCGAGTGCTGGGATTGAAGACGTGTGCCACCATCGCCCAGCTATCTTTTGTATTATTAAAGTTATTATTATATATTATTTTCATTAGAAGACTGCCCCATGATAATGGATTATAAAGAGAAGAATGTTAAGAAAATAAATATAGTGAAGAGTTTTTTTACTTCAATTATTAGAGCAGGAATTGGGAAACCGCAATTTGTTATTTGTCTGAAGTTCTATCAGCTGAATCGATGAAGCTGGACAAACTAAATGCCCTGTTGATAGCCGGCATTTAATCTTTGCCAGCAAGGATACCGGCTATGTTAGATGCAAAGCTGGAGGACTTCACACTGGTGGCAAGTACCACACATAAAACACAGCAGCCATTGGAGCTTCACATACGGTGGCACTGAGAATCACCAGGGCTTTGAAACTGCAGACCAGTGCTGAGGATCTACTGTTGCCAGCAGCTAAGGACAGTGCTTGTTCTGACCGGAGAGGAATTTGCTACACAACTGAGTGCAGTTTCCTTATGTAACACTGGCTATGGAAGAATAGATGGCATGTCTGTTGATATTCTTCATCAGGTAACGCAGGAAATTTAATCTGCTTTACTTCCAATATTTAGTATGCAGCTTGATAAATCTACAGACCAGTAACTGGACAGTTACTAGTTTATGTGAGGTATGTCAATGACGAAGACATAAAAGATGAGTGTCTTTTTTATAAACTCTTGAAATAACAAACTACTGCTCACGATGTACTGGGCACAGTAGGTTCATTTCTGAAAGAGTGGAAGACGTCTTGGGACAAGGTTTGTGGTGTTTGCACAAACCTCAATTTCAACTTATGGTACTAAACAAGTCACCAAAAGTCATTAGAACTCACGGAATGCTTCATTGCCAAATATTAACAATGAAGACAACACACATGAGTTACAAGAAGGAATAAAAAGCGTCATTAAGATCTGTCAATTTTGTCAAGGCAAGCACTTTAAACAGTTGGCTGTTTTCATAACTGTGCCTACAGATGCGTCAAACAAAGCTCTGCTATTTCACACTGAAGATGGCTGCTCATGGAAGAGTTTTCAAACATAATTTGAGCTTCGTGATGAACTCAAAACAGTTTTTAATCAGAAAGCAAGATCACAGTTCAAAGCCCTTTTTAACAATAAAAGTGAATTGCAGGAAATAGTTTACTTGGTGGACATCTTTGCCATCATGAATGAGTTAAATTTATATTGTTAGAACCAAATGAAACATGTCTTGATTTGTCTGAAAAGATTCGGTCATTCCAAATGAAACTTCAGCTTTGGAAAAAAAAAAGAAGAAAAAGAAGAAGAGAAGAAAAAAGAAAAATAAAAATGGGATGAAACTAAAATGTGCATGTTGCCTACCTCCTCTGCTTTCCTTGAAGAGCATGACAGTGACCCAGACAAGAGGATTATGATGATCATTCCTCTGAAAGAGCACTTGCACATGCTTGCAGATAGAATTTCATCAGATTTTCCAAATCTACCTGACAGCCCATTTGCACTTTCCAGAAGCCCGTTCACAGTTGAAGTAGAAGGAGTTCCTGAATCAGTGCAAGAGGAATTCATTGCTTTTATTAGCAGCAATGCCACGAGAGCTGATTTCTCTACAGGGCCATTACAAAGTTATGGAAAAAGTGTTTGTGGTCACATCCCTTCTGTCTGAGACTGTGCTTCCCCTTCTTCTTCCATTTCCAACAACATATCTTTGTGAAACAGGATTTTCCAGCTCATTGGTTATCAAGTTTAAATACAGTAGACTTGTTATTGAAGATGATCTTTGCTGTGCTCTTGCAAAGACTGCCCCCCAAAAAGAATCAATTTCAACCTTCCAACTGACGTTGGCTTTTTATGCATACTGTGGCAAAATATAGCAATGAAATTTACTGTTGATACATTAAGACTGTTACCCAGAGTCAGCAACATAGGCCAGAGCAGGCCTGAGTCAGTGAACTCCACAAGAGCAGGATTGAACCAGCAACCTGGGTCAGAGAGGGCCTGGGACAGTGAACTCCACTGGAGGAGGAGCGGATCCAGTTCAGGGACATTTGTGGAGGCAGGACTGGGTCAGCGACCTGGGCCAGAGAAGAACTGAGACAATGAACCTCTCATAGGAGCAGGTACGGGGAGCAACTGCTGAGTTAGTGGGCCAGAGCCAGAGACCGCTGTGGGTCTGGGCATGAGTCTGGGACCTCCAAGGAACTAGGCCCGAGTCAGGACCTCTGTGGATCTGGGCATGAGTCTGGGACCTCGGAGGGAGCCAGGACCTCTGTGGTCCAGGCATGGTCTGGGACCTTGGAGGGAATAGCCCTGAGCAAGGTCCTCTGCAGGTCCAGGTGAACCTGAGTCTGGGAACTCCGAAAAAGTAGATCAGAGCCAAAGACCTTTGCAGGACCAACCCCTAGGCAGGGACCTCTGCAGGATCAGATCCAGACCAGGGATGTTTACAGAAACAGGTCTGAGCTGGCAACCTACACCAGAGCAGGCCTGAGGCAGGAAACTCCACAGGAACAGAGCAGACTCCGGGAGCACTGAGCAACTTCCAGAAACATGTAGTGACCAATGATAGCTAATAAAATAGAACCTTGGCACTGACTATACCATGAGGAACAACCATCTGAGTCTTGGACCCACTGGCACCTAGAAGATTAATCACCAGAGTCACAGACAGCCCCAACCACACCAATTAAAGGAAAAGATGAGTAGACAAGGTAAAAACACATGCAACACCACAAAGATCAACACGACACCAGTAAAATCTAGAGACCCTACAACAGCAAGTCTTGAACAAATATAGATGAAGCAGAAGAAAATGGCATTAAAAATAACTTCAAGAGAACGTTTGAAACTATTAAAGAGGAAATGAGAAATTCCCTCAAAGAAATGGAGGAAAAGACAAAAAAATGGAAGACATCAGCAACTCCATTAAATAAAACCAAGAAAAAGCAATCAAACATATGAAAAAAAACTATTCAAGACTTGAAAGCTGAAATAGAGACAATAAAGAAAACACAAGCCGAGGGAATTATAGAAACAGAAATCATGAGAAAACGATCAAGAACCACAAACGAAAGCATGAACAGCAGAATACAAGACATGGAAGAGAGAATCTCAAGCGCTGAAAATATAATAGAGGAAATAGACTCATCAGTCAAAGAAAACATTAAATCTAACAAAAGCTTAACACAAAATATTCAGAAAATATGGGACACCACGAAAAGACCAAACCTAAGAATAATAGGTATAATATAAGAAAGAGAAGCCGGGCGATGGTGGCGCACGCCCTTAATCCCAGCACTCGGGAGGCAGAGGCAGGCGGATCTCTGTGAGTTCGAGACCAGCCTGGTCTACAGAGCTAGTTCCAGGACAGGCTGTCTCAAAAGACCAAAAAAAAAAAAAAAAAAAAAAAAAAAAGAAAAGAAAGAAAAGAAAGAAAGGAAGTTCAACTCAAAAGCACAGAAAATATATTTAACAAAATCATAGAAGAAAACTTTCCCAACCTAAAGAAAGCTCTGCCTATGAAGACACAAGAAGCTTACACAGGATTTCTCATTGGAGACAATGAAAGCCAGAAGGTTATGGTCCATCATTATGCAGACATTAAGAGACCATGGATACCAGCCCAGACTATTATACCCAGGAAAACTTTCAATCACCATAGAAGGACAAAACAAGATATTTCATGACAAAACCAGATTTAACCAATACCTAGCCACAAAACCAGTCATACACAAAGTACTAGAAGGAAAATTCCCACCCAAGGAAGTTTGCTACATCAACAAAAACACAGACAATTGTGATCTCACAGCAGCAAATCCCAAAGAAGGGGAAAACACAGAAATTAACATAATTAATAACAAAAACTAAATTAACAGAAGAGAGCCTTCATTGGTCATTAATAACCATTAATATAAATGGATTCAACTCACCTATAAAAAGACACAGGCTAACAGACTGGATATGAAAACAGAATCTCTCCTTCTCCTGCATACAAGAAACACACCTCAACCTCAAAGACAGATATCGCTTCAGAGTAAAGAGTTGGGAAAAAAGTTCCAATCAAATGGGCCTACCAAACAAGCTGGTATAGCTATCCTGCTATCTAATAAAATCAAGCTAAAATCAATCAAAAGAGACAAAGAAGGACATTTCATATTAGTCACAGGAAAAAAATCCATCAAGAGGAAATATCAATATTGAACATCTATGTCCCAAATACAAGGGTACCCTTATAAATAAAAGAAACATGTCTAAAGCTTAAATCACACATCATACCCCACACACTAATAGTGGGAGACTTCAACTCTCCACTCTCACCACTGGACAAGTGAGTGAGACAATAAATGAACAGAGAAGCAAGGGAACTAACAGATGTTATGACTCAAATGGACGTAACAGACATCTATAGAATATTCTATCCACACATAATATACCTTCTTCTGAGCACGTTATGGAACTTTCTCAAAAACTGACCACATACTCAAGAATAAAACAAATACAAAAAAATGGAATAACCCCATGTATCTTATCAGATCACCATGGCTTAAAACTAGAATTCAACAGCAATACTAATTCCAGAAAACCCACAAACACATAGAAATTAAACAATGCTCACCTGAATCATCAATGGGTCAAGGGAGAAATTAAAGACTTCCTAAAATTCAATGAAAATGATCACACAAACATACCCAAATTTATGGGACACAATGAAAGCAGTGTTAAGAGGAATGTTCATAGTACAAAATGCCTACATAAAGAAGCTGGGAAAATCCCACATTAGTAAATTAACCGAACATTTGAAAACTTTAGAACAAAAAATAAGCAAACTCATGCAAGAGAACCAGATGGCAGGAAATAATCAAATTGAGAGCTGAAATCATCAAAATAGAAACAAAGAAAACAATACAAAGAATCAATGAGAAAATCAACAAAATAAACTAACCATTATCCAAACTAAACAAAAGGCAGAGAGAGAATATCCAAATTAACAAAAATCAGAAATAAAAAGGGGAACATAACAACAGACACAGAGGAAATACAGAGAATCATCAGGTCATATTTCGAAAACCTGTACTCCAAAAAATTGGAAATGGACAACTTTCTGGATAGATATCACTTACCAAAATGAAATCAAGACCAGATAATTGGACCAGATGGTTTCAGCTCAGAATTCTACAAGATTTTCAAAGGAGAACTAATACCAGTACTCCTCAAATTGTTCCACACAATAGAAACAGAAGGAACATTGCCAAACACTTTTTATGAGGATACAATTACCCTGATACCCAAACCACATAAAGACATTATTAAGAAAGAGATTTACAGACCAATCTCACTCATGAACATTGATGCAAGACCACTAACTAAAATACTAGCAAATCGAATCCAAGAACACATCAGAACCATCATCCAGCATGACCAAGTCAGCTTCATCCCACAGATGCAGAAATGGTTCAACATACAAAAATCTGTCAACATAATCCACCATATAAACAAACTGAAAAATAAAAACTACATTATCATCTACTTAGATGCCACAAAACCTTTCGACAAAATACAACATCCCTTAATGATAAAAGTCTTGGAGAGAGTAGGGATACAAGGAACATCCTAAACATAATAAAGGCAATATACAGCAAGCCAACAGCCAACATCAAACTAAATGGAGAGAAACTCCCAGTGATCCCACTGAAATCAGGAACAAGACAAGGTTGTCTACTCTCTCCATAACTACTCAATATAGTTCTTGAGGTCCTAGCTAGAGCAATAAGACAACAAAAGGAGATCAGGGGATATAAATAGGAAAAAGAAGTCAAACTCTCACTGTTTGCCGATGATATAATAGTTTACATAAGTGACCCCAAAAATTTTAGCAAGGAACTTCCACAACTCATAAACGATTTCCGTAATATACCAGGATAAAAGATTAACTCAAAAAATCAGTAGCCCTCCTGCACACAGATGATAAATGGGCTGAGAAAGAAATCAAAGAAATATCAGTCTTCACAATAGTCACATATAGCATAAAATATCTCAGAGTAACTCTAACCAAACAAGTGGAAGACTTGTATGACAAGAACTTTAAATCTTGAAGAAAGAAATTGAAGAAGACACCAGAAAGTGGAAAGATCTCCCATGCTCTTGGGTATGTAGAATTAACATAGTAACAATGGTAATCTTATCAAAAGTAATCTACGGATTCAATGCAATGCCCATCAAAATCCCAGCAAAATTATTCACAAACCTGGAAAGAATGGTACTCAACTTCATATGGAAAAGCAAAAATCACAGGAAAGCCAAAACAATCTTGTAAATAAAAGAATCTCTGGAGGCATCACAATCCCTGACTTCAAACTCTACTGCAGAGCTAATATTGAAAACAGCTTGGTTTTGGCATAAAAACAGACAGTAGAACCAATGGAACCAAATCAAAGACCCGGATATTAATCCACACACTTTCAAACACCTGATTTTTGACAAAGAAAAAAAAATCAAATGGAAAAAAGAAAGTATATTTAACAAATGGTGCTGGCATAACTGGTTATCAAATGTAGAAGAATAAAAATAGACCCATATCTATCACCATGCATAAAACTCAAGTCCAAACGGATCAAAGACCTCAATATAAAGCAGCCACACTGACCCTCATAGAAGAGAAAGTGGGAAGTACACTTGAACACATTGGCACAGGAGACCACTTACTAAATATAACCCAGTGCAGACACTGAGAGAATCAATTAATAAATGGACGTCCTGAAACTGAAAAGCTTCTGTAAAGCAAGGGGCATGGTCAACAAGACAAAATGACAGTCTATAAAATGGGAAAAGAGCTTTACCAGCCCCACATTGGACAGAGGTCTGATCTCCAAAATATACAAAGAACTCAAGAAACTGGTCATCAAAAGAACAAAGATTGCTCTTTGGGCTGACGAGGGAGGGGGACTTGATTGGGGGAGGGGGAGGGGAATGGGAGGCGGTGGCGGTGAAGAGACAGAAATCTTTAATAAATAAACAAAGAATTCAATCAAAAAATGGAGTACAGACCTAAACAGAGAACTTTCAACAGAGAAATCTAAAATGGCTGAAAGACACTTAAGGAAATGTTCAGTATCCTTAGTCATCAGAGAAATGCAAATCAAAACAACTCTGAGATTCCATCTTATACCTGAAAGAAAGGCCAAGATCAAAAACACTGATGACACAATGTAGGAGTACCCTCTGTGTGCTGTGATTACCATTAATGAATAAAGAAACTGCCTTGGCCTGTTGATTGGGCAGAACTTAGGTAGGCGAGGGAAACTAAACAGAATGGAGGAAGAAGGCAGAGTCAGAGAGATGCCATGGATCTGCCTCTGGAGATAGATGTGCTGAAACTTTGCTGGTAGGCCGAAACCTCGTGGTGATACACAGATTAATGGAGATGGGTTAAATTAATATGTAAGAGTTAGCCAATAAGAAGTTAGAACTAATGGGCCTAGCAGTGATTTAATTAATACAATTTCTGTGTGGTTATTTTGGTTCTGTGCAGCTGGTACAAACAAGCGTCTCTGCCTACAAATTGGCATGCCAACATCCATGTAAAGCCTGAGAAAGCTTAAAAAGAAATTCTAGATAAAAACAAAACAAAACAAAGTTTAGCAGCATTTATTTTTCAGCTGGCAGCATTCCACAGCTCCTTTAAGAGAGATTTTCCTGATTCAGCAGGAAAAACACTGCGGCTATTTTAAAATACTGGCTTTTTGGGCTATGCTGCCAGCACAACCTTTGGGAAAAGGAGCATTTGATTGGGGCTTGTGAGCAGACTGTTGCACCTTGCTTAATGGTGGCATGGACCAGCTGTGTGCCTAGAGATATGGCACTATGCATGTCTCTCAGAAGCAGCAAGCAGCTCTGCTATGCCAAACTGCGTGGAGTGGGCAGGCAGTACCGCATATACCATAATAATGGCACAGCTTAAGTTTTAGACTGGGCAGGCAAACAGAAACTTCCGTATTTCCCCTAGCAATGGCGCAGCTTACAATTTTAAGAAGCACATAGCATTTTAAAAAGCACTCCTGAACAGTAAAGAATTACAGATATGCAATAAAGACAAATCCAGATGAGTTATACTGTTGGATAAATGTATGTAGGCTTGAAAGAGAGAAGAAAAAGAGTATAGAGAGTCATAAAATAAAATTAATGTTTTTAAAAAAAGGGTAAAGTCCTTAAAGAGACAGAGTACAGACAGTCATAGATTAAAAGAAGTAAAGAAAAATAAGCCACATAAAGATGGAAAATTCTCAGAGTCTGGATTATATATATTAATGTGCTTTCTTTGAATTTTTTGACTGTGAAGGAGCTAAGTACAGAGAGACATTCCATTGTATGGGCTGCTAAACTAAACCAGCATGTATATTATAAAGGCATCTTGACTTCAAACTTTGAGTCTAAGGTTATGTTGTTTGGATAAGAGGTTCTTCTTTTCTTTCCACACAAGATGAGAACCTGTGGATTGCTTCCAGACCAATCTGGTTTGATGGACCAAGACCTCCTGAAAGGTTGCCTTGAACACCCCTCAAAAATACACCCCTCAAAAAATTATTTCATCCAATGAACAGCAGGAAGAAATTTAGACAAAACTGAGGCCATATTCCCAAATATTGTTTGTAAATGTTTCTTTCCATTTAAAGGGGGTATGCTATAGATATGAATAATTTGCATTGGTATGGATCTTGGTTTATTAATACGAATCCAAGGTCAATTTTGTTATATGTATATATATTTTTTATCTTGATTAAGGTATTGTGTTTGTGTAGCTCATTTAAAAATGTAATGTATATTTGCAGGCCAGAAGAGGGCACCAGACCTCATTACAGATGGCTGTGAGCCACCATGTGGTTGCTGGGAATTGAACTCAGGACCTTTGGAAGAGCAGGCAATGCTCTTAACCACTGAGCCATTAGAAACCCT
This sequence comes from Microtus ochrogaster, assembly GCF_000317375.1. Classification (NCBI taxonomy): domain Eukaryota; kingdom Metazoa; phylum Chordata; class Mammalia; order Rodentia; family Cricetidae; genus Microtus; species Microtus ochrogaster. The sequence goes on along the minus strand of NW_004949107.1, from coordinate 7,794,352 downwards.
GTCTCGAAAAAACTAAAAAAAATGTAATGTATAATTAATAAATATAAGTTAATAGATATATATCTATAACAGTCAAGCTGGTAGACATGTTAGTTAGATTTTCTAGATATATAGAGATATATTTCATTTTGATAGGTATTCTTCAAATATTTTAGAGACCTTCAGAATATGACATTTAAATGTTTTAATAACTTAGGACTTTTCATGACAAGACACATCTACTCCTGGCAGGACAAGCTACTTCAAGAGGAAGATGGACATCGAAGAGGCTCCCAATGGAGTTGTTTACCCAATTGCTTAGAGAGGAAGATGGGCATCAAAGAAGATCCTTAGCCATTTGGGCAAGAAACTGCTCTTGCTTTGACTTCTTAACTGGACATGCAGGACCTGCAGAGAAATGACTGCTAAACTTGCCTAAAGGTGAGATGATCCTTTGGGGTTCCTGTTTCATGAAAGAGTCTGCGAGACATTCTGCAGGATACAGAGGAAAGTAACTGATAAGCTGCCAATATAGGCAGAACTGTCTTTGAAATTTCCTGCTTCATGGAAAAGTCTGCTGGATACTATGGGCCTGTTGGCTGAAGATGGATTCTCCAATGGTACAAAAGAACTTAGGGTGACTGTCCAGGCAGCAAGATGTCTCTGTCAAGTCTAGAGTTTTAGAAGTTGAGTACAATGCACTTCCTGCTTACTGAGGTAATGTTATATCCTTCTGGAGTCTTTGATAGAGTTGAAGAATTTATAGTTACAGTTTTCCTTAGTTATGATAAAAGATAAAAGTAGATATAAATGTTGTAACTGTAATTACCGCTTGATATCTGTTTTGCTATATGTAATTTTACTATTTTAAAGATAAAACCTTCCTTTTTATTTAAACAGAAAAGGGGAGATGATATGGGAGTCCCCTCTGTGTGCTACGATTACCATTAATGAATAAAGAAACTGCTTTGGCCTGTTGATCGGGCAGAACTTAGGTAGGCAGAGAAAACTAAACAGAATGCTGAGAGGAAGAAGGGAGAGTCAGAGAGGTGCCATGGATCTGCCGCTGGAGATAGATAGATGTGTTGAAACTTTGCTGGTAGGCCATGACCTCGTCGTGATACACAGATTAATGGAGATGGGTTAAATTAATTTGTAAGAGTTATCCAATAAGAAGTTAGAGCTAATGGGCCAAGCAGTGATCTAATTAATACAGTTTCTGTGTGGTTATTTTGGTTCTGGATGGCCAGGATGAACAAGCATCTCCTCCTACAATGACAGCTTATCCTAGAGAGGATATAGAATAAAGGAAATACTCCAGCATTTCTGGTGGGAATGCAAGCTGGTAATGCCTCCTTGGATATCAGTGTAGCGATTTCTCAGATAATTAGGAAACAACCTTCTCAAGACCCAGTAATACCACTTTTGGGTATATATGCAAAGGATGCTCAATGGTGCCACAAGGACGTGTGCTCAACTATGTTCATGGCAGCATTGTTTGTCATAGCCAGAACCTGGAAACAACCTAAATGTCCCTCAACCAAAAAAAATGGATAAGGAAAATGTGGTTTGTTTACACACTGGAGTACTACACAGCAAAAAAAAAAAAAATAACATCTTGAAGTTTGCAGGAAAATGGATAGAGCTAGAAAACATTATTTTGAGTGAGGTAACCCAGACCCAGAAAGACAATATCGTATGCACTTACTCATAGGTGGTTTTCAAACATAAAGCAAAGAAAACCAGCCTACAAATCACAATCCCAAGAACCTAGACAACAATGAGGACCCTAAGAGACACAATATACATGGATCTAATCTACATGGAAATAGAAAAAAAGAAGATTTCCTGAGTAAATTGGGAGCATGGGGACCATGGGAAAGGGTAGAAGGGGAGGGGAGCAGAGAAAAATGCAGAGCTCAATAAAAAAAGATAGATGACAGACGATAGATAGATAGATAGATAGATAGATAGATAGATAGATGATAGATAGATAGACAGATGGATATATAGTATTTGAGAAATAATTAGGAAGATATATTAATGATTGATACATGATATATAGATGATAAATAGGCAGATAAGTAGATAGATACACACCAAAGAGATATACAATAGATAAATAGACAACTAGATAGATAATAGATTGATCTAGTAGGAGAAAGTTTACTGTCAAGATTTTCTGACTGTAGTTTATTTTATTGAAGAAACCGATGTTTCATCACCTGTCCTGTTTTTACACTTTCAGTAGTATTTCCGGCATCAGAGATAATTTCATCAAAAAAAATGGAGAATTGAACTTTGCCAAAAAAAAAAAAAATAAGACTGTTATCCATGTTACACCATGCTTTAAGACAACATTTCATTTATTTGTAATTAGAAATAAAGATTTCACAATATTGTCTTAGTTAGGGTTTCTATTGCTGTGAAGATACACCATCACCATGGCTACTCTTACAAAGAAAAACATTTAACTGGAGCTGGCTTACATTTTCAGGTTTAGTTTATTATCAACATGGCAAGAAGCACAGCAGCATGCAGGCAGCCATAGTACTGGAGAAGGAGCTGAGAGTTCTATATTTTGATCCTCCACAGGCAACAGGAAGTGAACTGTGTCCCACACTGGGCATAGATTAAGTATATGAGACCTCAAGGCCTGCCCTCACAGTGACACTTCCTCCAACAAGGTCACACCTACTTCAACAAGGTCATACTTCCAAAATGTGCCATCCTCTATAGGTCAATTGAGTCTATGTCTATTCAAACCACAACAAATATATAATTATATAATATTTTGTGATTAATCACTTATGCTCTAATTATGTTCAATTTATAACAATGAAAATATATTCTGCATATCAGATATTTTTATTATTCACAACAATAGCAAAGTTACAGTTATGAAGTAGTAATGAATATAATTTTATGGTAGGTAGTTCACCACAACATGAGAAACTATGTTAAAGGGTCACAGCAGTAAGAAGGTCGAACCACTGACCTACAGAGTTTTCACTGTAATCGTAATTCCCTGTGGCACCTAGATTTGTTCTGTGGGATCCTGATCTGGGATGTGGAGCGGTTCAATAGGACCAAACGAAAAGCAAGACATCTCCCTCCCACTCACCTGGTTCTTGCGCTGTTTGGAAAGTTTAATGTGACTGGGTTTTTTGGGTGGGTGTGTGTGTATGTGTGTGTGTGTGTGTGTGTGTGTGTGTGTGTGTGTGTTAGAGAGAGAGAGAGAGAGAGAGAGAGAGAGAGAGAGAGAGAGAGAATGGGCCTGTGGTTTCTGGTGTGCTCAAACGATGGTGGCCACCACTTACTTAGCTTTTGACTTGTCTCCTTTGAATGTGTGAGCTTTCTGTGCTTTGTGTTTATTGGTTTTTACTATCTTTGCCACTGCCAGCCACCAGCCACCAGAGCTAATGCCACTTGCCACAGGTGCTTTGCCAGGGCTCAGAATTTATTCCTGAGCTTTCTACTCACTGGATTCAGGTTATCAAGGATTCAAATGTCTTTTAGGTGTGAATAAAATTAAAATTGTTTTATGCTGTTCTATCTTATTGAAAATCTGGCTTTGGAGCTGCTAGTTTTCCCTCCTCTGGACCCAAGCATGCTTGTTCAACCTCCTGTGTCCTGTGTCAGATGGTCCACCTGATTTTCTGACAGGAAAAGAAAGCAAAGCAAAATACCCCCCCCCAAAAAAATACAGACTATTGGCTTCACTTAACTGCCTAAAACTTTTGTGAAGATATAAAACTTATCTCAAAATTTAAAAGACTATTATGTGAAGTTTTTTTACCTCAAGATTTGTAAGTTTATTGACTATAGTTAAAAATCCTTAACAACAACAACAAAAAAAGCTACATTAAAACTCGTAACACAGAGGGTTGATAGTTAAAAATGTATGCACAGATAACCTTAAAGGAACCCATGTGGCGTGACACCGTCTTATCCACTGTCCCTCATCTGGATGGAGGCAGTCAGGTGACTGGCAGCCACCTTTGCTAGGTTGGAGAGGGTGGGTGCCATGTGACGTCAACATTATCTTGTTAAAGGGACCACATGGTATAAACCAACCAAAGTGGTAACAGCAGGTCTTCAGGATATTTTGTGTTAGGAAGGATTTTTGTATGATAATGCTTGTCATAAAAACAAAGTTTATGAAAGATAAAAACAATATTTGTATAATAAGGTATTAAAACTGCACCTCCATGTGTTTATACACAAGAATGTACCTTGTGCTGGCAGTCAAATTTTGTAATGTAGGAGTCACCCAGACGGTATTGGTCTTAAAGACATGAAGGGGCCATGGAGAGCAGATACCTGCCAGCTGCTTTTTCTGCAATGTGGATTTCAGTACAACAATTTATAATGGATTTCAATACAAACAATGGTAAATGCTAACATACCTAAAATTTTTATCTAAGAAATTCATGTGTGTTTCAGAGAATCAAGGATGCGGTAAGACTCAGATTCACCTCCCAGAGGTCATACGGACTCCAGTTTCCCCACCTGCCTGCTCCTAAGGATGGGATCTCTCTCTCCTCTCCCCTCCCCTCCCCTTCCTCCCCTCTCCTCCTTTCCCCTCCTCTCCCCAGTCTCTCCCTGGTCTTGGGACTCCTCTCCTCCCCCAACTAACATGACTAGGCCTGAAAGCTCCAAATGTAAGATTTTCCTTTAAACTACTAAACTTTATCTTCTGTCCCTAGTCTTTATCTATACCAGCAGATTTCCACTTGGCTGAAAGACACCATCTAGAAATCAGTTTCCTGTTACAAACTGCTCCGAACAGCTACAAGCCCTGGACTTGCTAAAAGCCTATATGGACCAGTCCAGCTGATCTGAATGTTCCCTGTCAGTTCAGCTGGGTCAGCTAACCAGATGCTTCTGATGAATGCTCCATTGCCTGAATCTCTCCCCAGCCTTTCACTAACATTCCAGCATTCCTGGGCCCTGATAACAATTTCCTAATTTCAGCAGGATGTGGTTACAGAAGAGAGTACATTACCCTTTATCCTCTTACAAAAGGCTGGAGTGTTAGTTCAAAAGGAACGTCCATGGCAAAAGGGACAGAATGCCTACCTACAGTACCACTGGCCAACCAGGGAAGGAAACTATCAAAACCAAATAGACCAAAATCTATCAACAGGTAGATTTAGCTGAAGTAGGTCTACAATATGACAGGGCATGTGACTGCTCTATGTAGAACAGAGAGGTTCCAGGAATCATTAGAAATGATCTGACTCAACTCAAAAAACAAAATGGGAAGAAAAAGGGAAGCTGAGATGGAAAAAAGACTAGTCCTCATTCTCATTTTTGGCTCGTCCTAGATAGTAACTCTGATGTCAGCTATCACAGGGCCTTTGGCCCTTATGTTTCTATTAACTACTGTTGACCCTTGCATCGTTAACACCTTAACAAGATACATAAATTATTGTCTGAATACCGTTAAGCTGATGGTTATTAGATCCCAATATAAACCCACCAGAGTCAATAGTTTGACTCAGGATATAATTCCAGAGGGGAATGAGAGAGCTAAAGTTATATTTTGAGTTTAAATTACTGTTCTTAAGATATCTATAAAACAAAAATGCCTCTAAAACTATAAGCCTCAGTTGACTAAGGACAGGACAGATAACTTCCTGGAATGCCGGGGCTGTTCTGTTGTTCATGTAAGATAACAAGCCATGTATCTTCACTTCTATAAACAAGCTTGGTTGCCCCAACTGCATGGGAAGTGTTTGATCACACAAAGGCAGGAGATACACAGGCAGGAAGCACATCAGGATGTATGCTTGCTACTGACTGGTCGGAGGCAGGGAGTATGTAGACTTGTGGGTTTTGCCTTTATAAGCCTACGACTAATGTAATTTGGCCCCATATTCTGGGAATCTCAGGTACAGACCTGGCCAGTATTTAATAAACCTTGCTTCAAATTTGGTTCAAAAATTGTGGTAGTGGGTCTATTCTCACCGAGTAGGATTAATAGCATGAGCCACTGCACCTCACCCTAGTTTTTTGATCTAGTATCATGTCTTTATTACTTCCTTGTTGATTTGTCTTGAATATTTGGATTTTATCAGGTATGCCAAATGAGCCCACTAGGTAATATTAACCAGTATTTCATGACTGTACATTTGGAGATTGAAGATAGTCAATGATCCAAGATTGCAAGAAAGCAAGCAAGAATAATATACATAAAGCTGGAGTATCAGACACAAAAAGAAATAACTTCAACTTGAGCCTAATGGAAACAAAAAGATAAATATTATGTTTTGAGGTGCTGGGGAATGGATCCCTAACAATCTCCCACTTATCCGCAAGCAAGGCACTAATTTTTTTCTCTTTTCAACTCTTTTGTAAAATAGTCTTGTACCTCTTACAGAACAAAGAGCAAGCACACACTGCCCCTGCCCCGTTTATTTGTGCTTCCCTGCGAACAATGCAAACCACTGCGTATGCATGTGTCATCTAATCCTCTTCCCAGTCACTGAGAAACCAAAGTCCAGAGAATCAACACAAACATGCTGATCCTTCAGGTCTACATGAATATAAAGATGTGCCCTTTGCCTCTGATCAGGACTCCCACGTTTACTGCCAGCATCTATCAAATAAGGAAGCTAACCTGTTAGTTTAAAAAGCAGGTTAAAACCTCAGATGGTTCATGTCTTCAATGTGACATTGAGAAGAAAATGAGACAATGCTGAAAATTTTATTTCCAATGAAAAGATGTCTTCACCTGAGTTGGGCGGGAGAACAGAGGCAAACACAATGAATCAAAGATCTGGTACTTAGTTACCTAAACCCAAAGGCTAGTCTTATTTTCAGTACTAGCTTTTCTACAAACCTCCACATGCAGTCAAATCAACAGCTCTGCTGTGGTTGTTAATTATTTTCCAGGCTGATAAGAGTTTTCTCCATCCTTGCTATCACCACTGTAGTTTATGACCCCAGCATATCTCAACCAGTATCTTACAAAGTCTTCAGTTGGTATACCTGTCTCTAATCAAACTCTTTCCAATTCATTTTTCACACTTCTATGGGAGCTTTTATCCCTCTATTAAAAATAACAAGAATAATTTATGTCACTATTCAGAAAAGCCTTAATCTGACTTCCAAGTGTACCAAGAATGGAATCCCAATGACACACAAGTTATGCATGAAATAGGTACTTATACACCATTCCATGCCTGCCTGTGAACAATGAAATCTTCAAACCCTAAGGATTCTCTAATATCTTTGCTTTTTAACATATTTTATCTGAAGTGCATCTCCCTTCCAACTTTTTACCTTGTTAATGTTAGGTCTCAAGTTTAACTTTCTTCACAGAAGTTTCCCAACACCAAGATTTGGTTAAAAGACTAACCCCAATTCTACCATAGATAATGTAGAAGCAAGTACCTTGTGCTTTCATTAAGCACGTAACTCATCAACTTATACACTAGATGTTAATGACCTATTTACTAGTCTCCTCCATAAGGCTCTAAAACAACTTTCACCATGATAAATATTGTATTCTTCTTTACTGAGGTTCTTGAACATAGATGACATTCTATAGTATTTGTTATCAAGTAAATGAATAAATGAAGGTCTTCTCTCTGCCAACAAAAACAAGCCCTAGTGGCTAAATATGAACTTGATAACCTAGATGCCCTTCAATGGAAGAATGGATGAAGAAAGTGTGGAATATATACACATTAGAGTACTACTCAGCGGTAAAAAACAATGACTTCTCA
>NW_004949107.1:7757003-7778385 GCF_000317375.1 Microtus ochrogaster | reverse complement strand
GGAGTGGGAGGCTGGCAGGAGGCGGAAATTTTTTTTTTCTCAAAAAAAAAAAACCTTTGGTTTTTCAAAACAGGGTTTCTCTGTGTAACAGTCCTGGCTACCTGGAACTCACTCTGTAGACTCGAACTCACAGAGATCCACCTGCCTCTTCCTCCCAAATGCTAGGATTAAAGGCGTGCGCCACCACTGCCCAGACTGGGTAAAGTGCTTTGTGGGCCACTACAAGGACCTCAGTTTGGCTTCCCATAGCTCACTCAAAAGCTGGGCCTACGTGGATGTGCAAACCTATAGTCCCAGTGCTGGGGTAAGAAGGACAGGTGAATCCACACAAATGTCTGGTCTTCCAGTCTAACAAAAACAGCAAGCTTCAGGTTCATTTAGAGACCTTCTCTGAACAAAAGGAGGTGGAGGGCAATCTAGAAGTGATCTTAAAGTCAACCTCTGGCCTCCATACACAGTGCACAGCGAGCAGGCAAGTGCACCTGCATACACATGTGCATGCAAACCACACAAGATGTTAAAACAAAATATGATAGATACGAATTGATTGATAAATATGCTCATATCTAATTTTTTAAAAAAACATTGAGAAATATAGTGTACTGTAGAAACAAAATTCTACAGCCTGAGATAGACCGTTTATAATTTTAAAGTATTTTAATCCGTAAGGTAATTTTAAAATTGTCCTTAACAAATGCTTTGGGCATTCTAAGGTAGAAATTCATACATGGCAAACTACCCAGCTATGAAGCCCACTCATATACTTAACACTTTAGCATACATTACCAACACAAATATGCTTCAAGCCTGCCACGCTTTATATTTTCTTTATAGTTTAATACGGCCATCAGATGTTAGCACCTCCTTTAAAACACTCATTCACATATCACTGAAGGAGAACATTCTAAAGCAGATATTATGCTGACATGCATTTTCAAGCTGACAAGAGCTCACCAGTCATGAGTTTACATTTTTGAAAGGAATATAGTATCCAGAGATGAAACTAGCCTGAGACCATTCCCCTGTCTGGTAGTTATGACAGGGGCCCAACAATGCCAATAAAGGAACCTTTTAAAAAGTTATTCCTGGAAATCAATCCCTTTTATTTTACTATTAAAATCACATAGTCTGAGTTTTATATAACGCTATAGCTAGCAAAAATATTCTCAAGACATTACAATGTCAGTCACCAGAATGCATGCAATTTCTCAGATTTTCTCAAATTCTCTTTTTGTAGTTCTTGAACCCAGATCTCTCAGAACTTTAACACACTATTAAAAAAATAATGATTAAATGTTTATTGCTAAAATACTTATATGAAATATTTTATTAAAATTAACTCTTGATGAAAACTTAATTCCCAAATATTATATCATTTAAAATTATTTATTTAACAAATACTTTGTTCTTGAAATTAATTTGCATTTTTCTGCTAAGATATCCTACAACTTATACTAATCTAAAAACATTGTTGATGGAGGAAGGTCATTGGTTAATTATAATAAAGAAACTGCTTGGCCCTCATAGGTTAAAACATAGGTGGGAGGAATAAACAGAACAGAATGCTGGGAGGAAGAGGGAGTGAGCTCAGAGGCCATGCTCCCCTCTCCCGGGCAGATGCAATGAAGCAAGCCGCCAGGATGGACATAGGCTAGAATCTTCCCGGTAAGTGCACCTTGGGGTGCTACACACGTTATTAGAAATGGGCTAGTCCAGGTGTGAGACTTAGCCGAGAAGAGGCTAGATATAATGGGCCAAGCAGTGTTTAAAAGAATACAGTTTGTGTGTTGTTATTTCAGGTAAAGCTAGCTGGTGGCGGGAGCTGGGTGGGGGAATGCAATCCACAGCTCCTACTACACATTGTAATCCTATCACTGAGTTCTGGGCCCCTGATCTACACCCTCTACTACAATATGAAGTCAAAGTTGAATAGAGTACCACATTCATGCCTGGAAAGCCAGCACTTGGGAGGCTCAGGCAAGAGAACCAAGAGTTTGAGGCCCTACCTAGCAAGATTATCTTTTTTTTTTTTTGAAAAAGGAAAACTATACATATATTGGAAGGTAGGAGAAGAGAGAATTCTCTTGCATTGCCAAGGCTTCCATAAGATTAAGCGAAGTCTGTCTCACAAATGATAGTTAAAAAACAAACAATGAAAAGTCAGGCAAAAATCTTAATTATTCCAGAGTTGCACTATTGTCAAATTAATTATCTGGTATGGCATTCCTTCTTAGTAGTTAAACTATCTATTGCCTACAGACAAGCAAAGAATGTGAATGATTTTAGTAAGCATTATCGTTAATTTACAGATACACAGATGAATGCATAAGTCCTATCTTGAGCTAGCTAATCAGGTCTATATTTTATAAATCAAATACTGTCTCCATTTTTATTGACATCCTATTTAAAGGTTATATTCCAAGAACTACATCATGAATTTTGAAAATTAAATTTAAAAACAATTTTCCTTTGATGATTTTACAAATTATATGTACATGCATGTAATTTATACACATGAATGCACTGACAGCAAAAGTCAGAAAGGACCATGGTGCTGGAGTTACAGGTAGTTGTGAGCCACACACGTGGGTGCTGGGAACCAAACCCCGGTCACCCGCAAGAGCAGCACACACTCTAAAAGCAGAGCCACCTCTCCAGCCTTGATGATTACATTTTTTTAATTAATATTGTTTTTTTTATTTTCTTTTGGGGGGATGCTGCAAGGGTAAAGGGCAAATAAAGAAGGACTGAAGAATAATTAAGGATTAGGATGCATGATGTGAAATTCCCAAAGAATCAATAAGAAATATGTTTAAAAAGACACAATTGTGCTGTTAAAAATTGAAGCGTAAGTTGCATACCATAAAATCACAGAGTTAAGCATGTAGTTTGATGATTCCTCATATTGCAACCAACATTTCAAGCAAATCATTTGATGATTACATTTTTATAGCTCACATAGGAACCACTTTCTGTAGGATTATCTGAGTGGTTTAATGATGGTCTACAGAAGTATAGTTAACAGAAATAAAACATCCTTTTATATATTCAATAGTATTTAATTTACTAATTATGGTTATAAATACTTAGTAGACACAATATTTGTTCTTTAATTTTAAAATATTTCTGTTTTTCTTTTATAGTAGATTGTTTAGACTCCTATAAGGTCAGAGTATTAACTACTAGTACAAATAAAATTATTCAAATGAATTTAAGAAAAGAATAAAAATCAAAAAGTTCATTACACAGACCAGGGCAAACAATGACATGTACTGTACAGAGAAAGCAGCTTGCTGGTGTAGAAGCCCCCTCTTATGGTTGGCTAAGGAATAGAGTTGCTGCTGGCAAGACACATTTCAAACCCTCACACATAAAGAAGTGCTAACGGATGGCCAGAAAGCATAAGTGAATATTTTATACTCTGTATGCTAATAATCAGATATATTTATGTGGACACTTATATCACATACAAAATACAAAAAGGCAGCAATCTAGAACCACATATAGTATGCAGCTTTCCTAAAATACACATGATTAAATTATGTATTTGTTTTTCATTGGCTCCATTAAGACTTAAGTATTTTAATCCAGTAAGGGTTCAGCTATATTTTGTGATTTTTTTTCTAACTTCACACAAGTATATAGTTCTTATGAACAAGAACAAGACTTATAACACACTACAACGTGGTATATGTGAAGTTATAATGTGATTTTCAAAATTGCATAAAATAAATATGTATAACACAATACGACATATGTGAGGTTATAATCACACATGGATTTTCAGTATACATTATCCTTAATTATGTAATGTTTAAAAACTTACTGATAACTTTCTTTATCTTCTTTTATTTTTTATTTTATTTATTTATTATTTATTCATTTTTTACTTTTTGGTTTTTCAAGACAGGGTTTCTCTGAGCCTGTCCTGGAACTAGCTGGCCTTGAACTCACAGACTGGCCACAAACTCACAGAGATCCACCTGCCTCTGCCTCCCAAGTGCTGGGATTAAAGCATGCACCACCACCACCTGGACGGATAGCACCATTTATTGTTTATAAAAAAAAAATCATTGATCTTTATTAAAGTAGAATAGCAAATATTAAACTTCAAAATTAATGCCTTTATTGCACCTCAGCTTCACGTTGTGGGTTTCTATACTCTTTTTTTCTCTTTCTCTGATCAACCAGGTCATTATTAAATTTTAAAGGAATGTAAGGTTCATATAACAACCAAAGGAATACAGACTGGCTAAAAATTTCAAACTAATGAGGCTGCAAACCAACTCGCTTTTGATATCATTCTCAAACTCTTTGGTTTAAGTTTCCAATCAGGACATAAGATCAGCTGCAACAATCTCTGACTTAATGAATATTCTATAAGCAACTACCCTGCAAACCGAACATAAGGCTCACTAAGTTTCTACATGCACTTTGCAAAGATTATCTTCTAAACAGCTAAAGAAACTTGTACATATAAAATACAAACACAACTTCTTTACAAAGACCAAACAAACTTGAACAATACACACACACACAGAGCTATACACATTCCTACATTAGAGAAAGAGAGAGAGAGAGAAAGAGAGAGAGAGAGAGAGAGAGAGAGAGAGAGAGAGAGAGAGAGAGAGAGAGAGGAGCGTGAGCTCTCCACACTCTACCAGGCCTCTATGTAGCTAAGTTGAGTTATAGTCATTAAAAGGATTATCCAAAGTAAGTGTATCTGGGCCGGGGCTGGAAAGAGCTATATATTTAACAGAGCGTGTCAAATGTGAGGATTCCCATTCTTGAAACTATATGTATGACCTAAATGAAACTATTTGAAGCCTGAATACCGCATTCAATAATACAGCCCTGGAAGGAAGCTTTCCCCTTCCTCCAGTGAATGCGATGCTCTGAGAGACTGGCAGCTTTGGAGGCAAAGTATAACTCTACACTAAATTAAGCAGTCACAGAACAAACACTGCAGCTGCGAGAGCAATTCAAATTTCCTATCACTATGCTTCAATCCTCTTTTAAAAGAATGATTTCTGAGGTCGGAGGTTACTACCATTTTCGTGGCTATTCAGCTCCTGGGTAATGTAGCTAACATGGGTGCTGTTAAATGGTGGCAATTTTGATAATGGCTCTATCTGCAGGAACATCCCATCATTTTCAAAGGCTGCCAACTACTATGAAAGTAGTCATCTTCCAATTCCACAACTCTTTCTGCAACATTTTATGTAAAGTCAGTTTGCATGACTCAAATACCAAGCCAACATTGTTAAAACACTAATTACATGAAATTATAAGTATATCATATCCCAAAACTTTCAACAAAAATGATATAAATAGAAATACACACTGTCAAATAAGCCATGAGCAATGGCCCAGTTGCTTATACTTAGAAGAGTTCCCCAACAGCCTCTGATGAGTATGTCTGAATCTGCACAAACACACATCTATTTCACAGACTGAAGGGGGAAACTTTTCCCTTTGAATCTCCTCCAACAGTTACTGGGAACAGTACACTAATATGCAATAATTCAAAGTTAGCAAATTGTCTGCAACAAATCTGAATTCATATTTTAAAATATTTATTACATTGCATATCTCTGTCCATGCCACAGCACACACGTGAAGGTCAGTGGATAATATGCAGGATTCCTTTCTCTTCCTTCTTCCATGTGGGTTCTGGGAAGGGAACTATTACATTGTTTGACCAAATTGGTGAAGTCTGGAAGTAGAATACATGCCTAGCACATGCAAGACCCTAACTTTGATGTCCAGCAACCCAATTCTTCAGTAAAAACTAAGTCAAATCAGTTTTGAGTCTGTGTCTGATAGAGTATCTGATTCATAGGAAAACAACACGAAAATAGACATAGTTCATGTATTTCTGTGAGTGTGACAGCCGACTGAAGTACTTAAACAGGTTCTGATTGATTTGTGATAACCATTGAGTGCCTTAAAATAGCAAGATCGTTGTTCAAGATGGTCCATGCCAATAATTCCAGCATTCAGGAGACTACAAACTATTTCAAGTTCAAAGCCAGCATGAACTACATAGTAAGACTGTGTCAAAAAAAAAATGGACAAATTTAACAACAGAAACAACAGGAGGCAAGATGGCCTCGTTTCATGTTTTCAAAACATTGAAAAACATCTAAACGCAAGCAATACAACATCATTCATGAGGTAAATGGAAGACATACACAACTCTTTAATATGCAGATATGACTACATTTGAAGATAGGCAAGAATTTAGAAAAACAAAACCATTCAGAATTAAGGCAGAAGGCTTTAAATTATCTAACCAGAAATGTCTTCATTATTTCCTTATTGCCAAACATAAAAAAACAACAAGCTACTTTTCATTTAAGAAACTGCCTTTTTGACAGAGGACACCCCCCCCCGCCCCTCACTGTCTGGGGCAGGTGGGAGAGCTGGCCCTGAGCTAATGACAGTGGGAAGCTGACCCTGCCCCTCACTGGTTGCAGCACTCAGGAGAGTGGGTCCTCACCTCACCAAAGAAGCACAGTACAGCTGACCCTGTTGGGGTGGGGGCAAGTGAGCCAGTCCTGAGGGTGTAAGAGCAGGAGAACTGACCCTGCCCCTCCTCATCTGCCATGTGGTGACACAGGTGAGGGAAAGACGCAGGCCCTACACCTCCCTGGGCAGCACACAGGCCAGCAGGCCCTACACCTCCCTGGGCAGCACACAGGAGTTAACCCTGTTGGTGGAGATGCAGGTTAGCCAACCCTGGCTGCAAGAAAACGGGAGAGCTGACAATCCCCACTTCCAAACCCTACAGCAGTAGGGAGAGTGGACCCTACACCCACCTGGGCAAAACAGTAGAACTGGCCCTGGTGGGTGAGCACTGGTGAGCCAGACCTGAGAACAGGAGAGAACCCGACCTGCTCCTGCTGCCTGCTGCAATGGGTGAGCTAGCCAGGACAGTGCTGGAGAGCGCCCCCTGGTGTTAATGAGTGAGAGTCAGCAAACTGACCAACCCAATCCCAGAACCAGGGCTATTAGTTAGCCCACCCCCACATCCACCACATCTGGGATCAGCTGGAGCACCTGAAAGGGCTGGTCCTGCAGATCCAAAGCTTCAGGGTCTCCATGACAAAGAACAACAACAAAGTATTCAAGAGGAGTCCCAGTGAGGGCTAGTGTCCATAGTGTAGCAGAAGCCAGGGGCCTGAAATCAGACCAATGAACGTTATAATGAACACTACTTACAAGTCCATACAAAGATGTATGGACTAAAAGGTACAATGCTTGATACACTGGGCCACACTACAGTTTCTATGCTGAGAATTCTTGTTTGGTTGGTTGATTGGTTTAGGTTTTTTTTTGGGGGGGGGGTAGATTATTATGGAAGAGCGCAGATATGAGGGATTGGGGAGATGAGTGGGATCAGGAGATATGATGTAAAATCCACAAAGAATCAATAAAAGAAATTTTTTAAAAAGAAACTGTCTCTTCAATTTAATAACTTAATGTCCTGAACTCCCATAGGAATGCATTTGTTTGTTTGTTTTTGAGACAGGGTCTCTCTTGTAACTCTGGCTGTTCTGGAACTTACTGTATAGACCAGGCTGGCCTTGAAGTCCCAGAAATCACCTGACTCTGCCTCCTGAGGGCTAGGATTAAAGATATATGCCACTATGCCCAGCCAACAAGACTTTTTTTTAATGTATGAATGATAACAAAGCCTATCAAGAGAAAAGCTACTTTCCAAGTCTGATTTGATGAAGACCTACTTGATAAGATAATACACAATAATATAATTACTCAAATAATGGGATATATTATAATTATTTGGAGTAGCAGAGTAAGTTTATAGAATTGTAGACAAAGAGCACACAATAATTATTCCTAGAGAATCAAATGAAGCCAGTTGTTTAGGGGATGTAATTGGGTCTTCAAGTGTGATGAACAATACACAGACAGCTTGGGTCTTTTGTGGTCTAGATCATAAGATAGAGTTCCTACCTGAATCTCTGACCAATCAGGAGAAGGAAAATAATCTTTAATTATACTTTAGTATTTTGAGAGTTCTTATTTCCAAAATTTCCTCAAACTATAATCCTGGCACCAAATAAAGAAAGAAAACCCACTTCATTCTATGGTCCTTGCACAATTGCACCACCTAGTGTTTCCTAGGCAATAATCATACAAACTAAATACAAGTTTCTCACCCTGATAGCTCCACAATATACTAGCCATCCAAAGCAGCCTTTATTTTGCTTATAAAAATTTAATTGTCTAAGATTTCTTAAGACTAAAATTTTTTAATGTTTGATTTTCTAGATCTGTGCTGAAGTACACATTTCTAATATGTCTAAATTGATTAAATAGTATTTCAAAAAGACAAATTTTCAGTGTATTTGTGTGTAAGTGTGTCTGAAAGTTAGAGGCCTACTTTAGATGCTATTCCTCAGGACGTGGACACCTTGTGAAGACATGACCTCTCACTAGGATCTATGGCTCACCAATGATGCTAAGCACCAGGTATTTGCCTGTCCCTGTCCCCACGCACTGGGATTCTAAGTGTTGACTAGATACTACAGCTAGCCTTTTCCCTTGGGTTCTAGGATCTATTTCAGGACTTCATGCTTGCACAGCAAGCACTCTGCCCACTGGGCTATCTCCTCAGTCCAATGGTCACTTTTTAAAATCTAGAATTTCTCACAGAGAAAATGTAGGTATCCTCTTGGTGGCTACTACCTCTTCTCTCTGCTCGGGTTCTGAGGGAACAGAGAATGTTCTCATTCTTGTCCTCCACCCACAATCATATTTTCAGAGAGAGTTATTCAGCTCTGAACAAGGAAAGACATGCTACTATAGTTTCCTCAACAAGTAACTGCTAGATTTTTTAAATTAATATTTCTGTTATAGTATCAAGCAATAACTTCTTCAAAGTTTTATCCATAACTCACAGGTAAATGACCATAATTATACTTAAATTTACAACTTTAACCTGGCACTTATTTAATAATGTACACAGTGATTATAAGTTATGACCAGATACAAATGAGAAATTATTCATATAAATTACTATAATCAACATTGCCATCATATAGCTAAAACTAAACACTCATAAAATAAGTTGAAGGAGAGAAAGAGAGCCCAGGGACAGAAAGGTCCCTCTAAAGACTTTATATTCTATCATCGACACTTGAGAAAGTCATCCTAATCTCTTTCTAGCAGCAGGATGTCATGGTTGTAGAGATGCAGAACTCTGGTGGTAAATACACCAGTTCTCCAACTTGCCAGCAACATACAGCAAGAAAGCCAAGAGTGAACCAATTTGGCTTAGAGTAGTGGTCCTAGGCATTAATGTGTATGTAGGTAAGGGTGAAGTGGAGAAGGGAGAGAGGCAGAGAGATAGACAAACTTGGAAATGGAATGCGTAAATTCAGATGGATAGCTAGTCTAGCCTGCTACGTTTACAGCACATGCATGAGGTATTCGATCATATCTTTTGGGACTGGGCTATTTCCCTTCATTATTAGGCCTCTACAAACTGGCATTTTCTTAGCTCTCAAATCTACTACGATAAATCTAACCACTCTCTCGTGCTTGGACACTTTATTTTCCATCTGCCCTCTAGTTATATAGAAATGACTTATATGATCAGCTTATTTGTCTAAGGAAGAACATAAGTAACAATTCAAGTGATCCTTGGATCAGCAATGTCAAGTACAAACCAGATCCACCTAAAACTATACATGGATTCTTGACCACTGACCACCTTTCCTAGCGGCTTAAAGTACATGGAAATGACATCTTGCCCTCCGACCACCTCTGCCAAAAGGAGATAATGATCTACAAAAGCCTGGCCTTACAACCCCTCTCTCTTTTGACAAGTTCTTGTTAAACATCTCAAGTGATACAAGGAGCTCAGATAGAAAAATATTATGAAATATGACTGTGGTTTGAAAATTCAAACTTTTTATTAAATTTATTTTTTAAACAATCTTTTCTCATTTTACATACCTATTCCAGTTCCCACTCCCACCACCTCCCCCTCTCCAGCTCTGCATTCACCCCTCAGAGAGTGTAAGGTTTCCCAAGAGGATTCAACGAAGTCTGACACATCACTGTGAGGTACAACCGAGGCCCTCCCCACTGTATCTAGGCTGAGCAAGGTATCCCTCCAAAGAGAATAGATTCCAAAAACCATCTTTCTGCAGACTACTCTAGTCTGCTGTTCCCATGACTCCAGAGACCAACTATGATGAAATAGTATCCTCAGATCTGAGAGACATGGCTAACTTAAACCTACCCTAATCCTAAACCTAACCCCGAACCCTAAAGAACAATGATTACGAAAATGCCATGAGAGTCAATGAACATCGAAGCATAAAGGTGACACTTGTGGGAGCCTTGGCCTATAATTAGCTTCTCTAATCGACAAAGCCAAGAAATAAGGGTGTCATTCTCATCTCTTCTAAAGGATAAAATGAAAATGGAAAATGTCAATTGAACATTTTTAATGCATAAACTGTAGGGCAACAGACAACTCGGACCCATGACCATGAACTGAGAGCAAACAGTGATAACAGCTTTAAATTCAAGAGGAAGAAGACAAATTCTGTTGCTGTCCCACACAGGAACTCTAACATGAACCATGCATCCTTAGCATACAGAGACACGGTGACAAACCCACGCCATTGCTGTCTCAGCACTCTTAACAAGTTACCTTGAACTAGAAGGACACTGTTCCCAAGAAACTGTAGCCTAGTGCCAGACATCTTGCAGCCCCAAAGTTGCCCAGATGAGCAAAGGGTTTAATACACAGCAGAAGCAAACATGTTTTTTCTCTGATGAATAAATGATTTCATTCTGGAGGCAAAAGACTTCCTGATATAATTTTCTAATAAATCTTATTGAAATCAACATATAAAAAAACAAGGAAAAGAACAGAAAGCAACAAGCTCAGACTCATGTTAAAATCATCAGGCACAAAGTATAAAATAGCTCAACTTTTATCCTAAAAAATGAAGACCAAGCTTGAAAACACTGCTTAGGAGAGCAAACTACAGTTGTGCACCGCATAATCATGTCCTGGTCAATGACGGACCACACACACGACTGTGACTCCAATATTATCCTATAACCTACTTATATCTTAGCTGTCTTCATGGAAGTGCACTAATTGATGTTCGCACAAGGACAGGATCATTTCACGTTTCTCAGAACATATCCCATTGTTGAGTGACAAGACTGTACTGAAGAAAAAATACAATAAATTTTAGAGAGACAAAAGCTTGAAATATAGACATCAAAGGAAAGAATTGATTAAAAATCAAAAGGCTAGAAAATTTGAAAGCATAAGCCAGTTTAAAAGACAATCCAAGACACTTTAAGTAGCTCAAGACTCTAGAGTAAGAAGGTCCATGGTGTCTCTGATACTACTCAATGCTTTTAAAAAGGAGAGGTTGAGAGATAGAGTCAAAATTCAAAATGATACAAAGAAATTTCCACATTATTGATTCAAAAAGCTCAAAAGATCCAAAGTAGAATTTAAAAGAAAAACAAATTGTACCTAGATATATCTCAGTGAAATTATAGAAGGCCAAAGACAAAAGCCATCCAGCCAGGAGGGCTTCGAAGAAGGGACAGTGACTGCTGACTTCAACAGCATCAGAGTCAGGGGCCGGGAGGAAGTAACTGTGTTCCTGGAGACCCCTGCTCTGCGGCACAGCTTGACCCGTGCTCCCGATGGCTGAAGGCTTGCTCCTGTGGACAGTCCTGCTGGAAGGTGCTAGAACCTTCAGGTCTCAGACCTTTCCACCTTTTCCTACTTTGTCACAGGTAACCAGCTTTGCTCTGCCTCAGGCTTCTGCCAGGACATGCTCCTCACTAGAGGCCCGGGGCAACAGGGCCACTCATGGACGAAAACAGCCAAAACCTCCTTCCTGTGAAACTATTTAATATTCTGTAAGTCTATTAAAAATGACAAGTGTTTTATTATATTACCTTAGCTTTCTTTCCAGCTGCTGAAAAATAAAATAAAATAAAAGCAACTTGGGGGTGAATTGTTAAAATCAGCTCCAGTTCCAGGTTACAATCCCTAACTGCATGGAAGCCAAAGCGGCAGTAACTTGAAGCAGCTAGTCACACTCACGGTCAAAAGCAGAAAGAAAACAACTGCATCCAGGCTTAGTGCTCAGTTAGCTTTCTCCTTTTTAGTCTGTTCTAGGACCTCAAGCCCAAGGAATGGTGCCACCCACAGTGGAGTGGGTCTTTCCACTAATGAGACAAATGTGCTTTTTATTTTTACATAGAGAATTAAATAATGGTTGTATATCTGATACTGTAGGACACAAAGCTTCTTAAATGCTCTCAGCATGGACTGATACTTTGACGTTACGATGTCCTTCCATGCCAGGAACACTGCTTCATATGAAGATATAGTATAAAATAGCATAAGTATATTTAGAATCATTTCAAAATTTGTTAAAAATTCTCTCCTATTCCCAAGCCACAATTCATTTAATGTTCTTTTTGCACTTAAATAAAATTTGAGACAGTGGTTCAGATAGCGAATTTTAAAATCAAACATTCTAACACAGTACAAACCAAAGATAAAATAATTTGCTACATGTCCAGTTCCAGTGAGCAAAATGCTGAGCTTACAATTTTCTTTATTAAAGATACATTTTTCTCTTCAGATTGGAGAGATGCTTCAGTCAGTCAGCTACTTGCTACACAGGCATGAGGACCTGAGTTCAGACTCCCAGCAGACATATAAAAGCTGGCACGACAGTAAACCCCTGTATTCCCGGGGCCAGGCAGCACAGACATAAGCTCCAGTTTCAGTGACAGATCCTGCTTTAAAATATGAGGTGGGGGAGAGAAAAGGAAGTCACCATGAACCTGTGGCCTCTTCATACTGACATCACAGACCCATGTAGACACATGTGCACCACACACACACAGCAAAAAACTGATGATGTTTTTCATTTAGTCTCTTTATATTTTTGTTGTTTGTCTAAGAACAATTGTTCTTAGAAAAAGAAATAACACACATACCAATATCCTAAAAACTATTTTAATTTTCAGTAGTTTTAGAAAATAATCACATGCAAATTTTAAAATGTTCTTATATATATTAGGTAACAAGTGTTCAAAGGATATTAAAAGCAATTCATCTTAAATAGATTCTGATAAACACAGCAGATTCTCTTTTGGAGGTAATAAGTTATTGGGAAAACAAAGAACACATACAGAAGCAGTAAAACAAAAACACAGAATGTGTAAGAGAAAGTGTATGATTAAGCAGCAAGCAAAAGGCACTAACAAAGAACTATAAATTACTTAATACAGAGGAATCACCATGGGCCTTAGGGAGCTATAGCTTCCTAGAATTATCAAGCTGTGAAGGAAAATGAACCATAAAACCCACAGATGGACGGAAAGGAAAACAACTGTGCTGCTGTATTAGGCTGCATACGCCTAAGAAGACAAAGGCCACATGTTCTCTCTCATATTTGGATCTTAGTTTCAACTCTTTTGTTTTGTGTTTAACTTGAGTACATAAGGAAAACAGCAAACTAGAAAAGGACCACTTGGAACAGACCATTAAAGTATGGGAGATAGTAAAACGTTGATAAATTGAAAGTAAAGATGGAGAATCCTTGGAAGGAAAGGTTTAAGTATGGGGGTGGGGGCATGGGGGTGGGGCGTATGAGGGTACAGGAGAAGGTTTAATCAAAGTAAAGAGTACATGCAAAAGCTATTTAGAAACGAACAATTTTGCAACGTGTGCAAAAAATGTAACTAGATAATTTAGTAGGAGTGACATAAAGCAACAAGGAGTGCATATTAGGATTGAAATTTTAAGCAGAGATGAGGGTAAGGGGTTGAGAGAGAGGAGGAGGTAGAAGGTGGGTTAACCAAAACTGATGTATGAAGAAGCTTGTGGAGACACAGTGGTTTATAAACTAATACACTGTTAAGCAGGTACTTTGGGAGCTGGAGGGATGGCACAGCAGTTTAGAAGACTCACTGTTCTTCCAGAGGACCCAAGTCTAGTTTCCAACACCCATGTACTATAGGGTGACTCACAATAAGCTCTAAGAGATCTGATGCCCTCTTCTGGCCTCCACAGACACCCACAGACAAGTGGCAGATACAGAGACATACACATGCATGAAATAAAAATTAAAAGAAGTTAAAAGAAGCTTTTTTAAAGCTTTAACAGTGGAGCCCTGTGCAGCGGGGCAATATTGCCCTTAGTACATGGGTTATCAAATGAAAATCTCTATACAACACACAGGATCATTTACTATGACTTATTAGAGAAGCAATAAGAACCACCAAAATAGCACAGGTCATTGTCACTGCTCTTGGTTGCCAACAAGAACCAGAGAATAAGACTTTATTGTTGAAGACACTGCACACTTTAGTTAGAGACATAGTGAATCCATTTCTAACTCATCTGGAACCTCTCTACCTGCTGGCTGGCTTTCGTGGTGCCAGAAGGTGCTATAAAGGTGCTATAAAGGTGCTATAAAGGCTGCAGAGGAAGAAAAGACTTCAAGGATGTTACCCAGTGCTGGACCCTACTGCTAAAATACTAAATACTTCCAGGATCTGCCACATGAGAAGCACCCACTTGTGTGTTGGTGGCATGACAGGTATGGGGCAATCAACTGTTTTCTGATTGGATCTGAGACCTATTTCACATCAGGGATTTCATGCCCAGTTTTGTATTCAAAAGCCCATGGCTCAGGAGGTCAGATGTCTAGGGAAACCTACTATTGTTGTTTTTCAACATGGTCATGCTAAGCTGCATTCTAAATATTCATGTCTACACAGTAGATAGACTATACTCTCGATCTTCATCAGAAAAGCTTTCTGCAGTAGGTTAGTAAAGAGATTTATAACTCATCAAAGGGCTGAGAATAAATGACCGAGTGCTAGGTACTAAACGGGACATCTTTAGCAATGTGCTCCAAGCCAAGACTCAGGAAGAGGGAGCAGAAGTATACAAAAACTGCAGGATGGAGAAGATATTTGTGAAATGCTGTAGGGCACCTCCACACATGAACTCACTACAGCTATGAATTCTACAAAATTAAACCAGAATAAGGAACTGCTTCCCTTAGCGTCAACCCCAAACTGAGGAACTACTCGCAGATGATGGCTACTGAAGAAGGAAAGGTCACTTTTTGTTTCTGGGTTGGCCACTGGTAGGTATATCACATACCAGCAGGACAATACTAACTGGACTTAGTGGGTTACAAATTTAATTTAAAAAAAAAAATAAAGTTGAGGGTGTTCCAAGAAGAGTTGGAGGGAAGTAGTGGGAGTAGATATGGTCAAAACACATCATATACATCTATGGGAATTTCATAGAATTCTTGAGTAAAATTAAATCTAATGTTGAAAAGAATGAAAGAAATAGCTTCCTAGGGCCAATGAAATAGCTAAATAAATAGTAAAGACATTTACCCCCACACCTATGAACCTGAGACTCATGCCTGGGATCCATGTGGTAGAAGGAGAATCAACAAGTTATTGTGTGAGCTACACATGTGCACCAGAGTTTATAAACATAGTATACAAACTATGTTCTCTCTCTCTCTCTCTCTCTCTCTCTCTCTCTCTCTCTCTCTCTCTCTCTCTCTCTCTGTGTGTGTGTGTGTGTGTGTTTGTGTGTGTGTGAGAGAGAGAGAGAGATATTAACAAGTATTTAGAAAATAGAGGCAATTTCATGTGATCATAACCAAAGTTTTTTTCAATGTAAAATATACAAAAGTGTATCTAAAGATGATTTCTACAAAGCAATAAGGAAAATATGTGACCACAACTACACAAAACCCTTGAATGCCAAACTAAAGACTGTGAAACGAAATTTAACCTGTTTGGGCATAATAGCTTTGAAAGAAAGCTTTAAGACTTTTGTTGTCACCTGAGGAAAATCTGGCTCTTTTAAAAATGTTTTATTCTACCCACACCACTAAAGAGGTGAGGGAAGGTAAGAACAAACATAAAAATAAGTTTGATTAAGTTTGCCAACTTTTCGCAAGTAGCAAAAAAAGTCTTAAGTAAATAAAATGAACTCAACTTCGACTGTTAAATTCCACTTAGGAAATATGATACTGCCTTTTCTTTTGTTCTCTTTAAGGACGAAGCATTTGTTTTACGCTTGTGGGAAATATTTCCCCCATCATGGTACATGTCAGAGCCAGTTGTTTTTGCAGCTTTGAAGTTGCTTCAAGGTCTGTCATTTGGTTAGGGAAGGGGTGAGAGCCTGAGGTGTTTGTCCTCCAGGGTGCTATTTTTCCTAATTCTGCTCTGTAAAGAAATGATTTATGTACTTTGGACTGTAGGGTATTTTTCCAAAGATTAAAAACAAAAAATAAAACAACAAAACCAGCAAGTCTCATGTTGACATTGTTACATTTGAGACTTAATTTTCCATTCGTTTATTTTGTGTAAACATTTAAACTCACTTTTACATCAATCTGTTCCTTAAAAAAAAATTCACATGCAACTTTTTCCTAGATAAGCAGAGTTTTGAGGATGAAATGATTCATAGGTATGCTCAGTATGTGAGGAAGAGGGCATTTTGTTCTAACTTTATTACAAAATCATTTGAAATGAATAAACAAGTTACACTAAGCACACACAGAACTCCTGAGGTCTCTTGTCCCAGCTTCTCCCACTGTTAACGTTTTACGTCACTGAACTCTCCAGCTCATCGCACAAACAGACCAATGGAGAGTAATTAAGGGGCATCTAATCTCCATTTGCCTTTAACACTTGTGTACATTTCCTAAAATTAGGGTGCTGTCCTGACACCCACACTTCAACCACTGAAATAAAACAGTGCAGGCATTACAGAGGCATAGCTAACTTCCCTCCATCTCTGATAATGTTTAGAACCCAGTTCAAGGCCATGACTTGCATTGCACTATGGTTTGTTCCCCTTCAGTCTAGAAAACTTGAGTCCCCTTGGCCATCATTCAAACTAATTACATACAGAAGATTTCTTAATTTGTTTTTTCCTCATATGTCCTTGAGAGTAGACATGGTTTGTATGCCTTTCATAAGAATATGACAGAACTAATTCTAGTCCTCATTTCTTTCTTCACTGAAATACAGAAAACTCTCTAAAATTTCACATGACCTCAAAAACTCCTAAATAACCAAAACAATCCTGAACAAAATGAACAATGCTATAGAGATTATCCTTCCAGACCGCAGATATATCCCAGCACCACTGTAATAAAAGATATGCTACTGGCACAAGCAGACGTGTACAACAGTGGAACAAGAACAAAGGCCCACACATGGGTGCACAGACCTACAGCCCTCCCTCTCGTGTTTGACAAAGATGCAAATAATGCACACTGGAGAAAAGAAAGCATTTTTAACCAATGGTGCTGGGAAAACTGGATGTCCACTTGCAAAAGAATGAAATTATACTGGTGTTTATCAACTCACACAAAATCTACCTACAAATGGATTAAAGACCTGAATGTGAAATCAGAAACACTGAAACTGCTAGAAGAACACAGGCAGTGCCCTAACATGACACACGTATGAAAGGACTTCCTGAAGGGGACCTGTTTGCCCAAGAACTGTGGCAAACAAATGACAAATGAGACTTCATGAAACTAAAAAGCTGTTGCACAGCTAAAAAACAGTCGCGTGAAGAAGCCCACAGAATGGCAAAGAATCTCTGCTAGCTACACAGCTAACCGAGAATTAATATACAGAGTATTTAACGAACTCAGAAAACACAGGGTCAAAAATAAAATCTCATTCAAAAGATGAGCTCAGGATCTAAACAGAGTTCCCTGAAAAAGAAATAAGAATGGCTAAGAACTGTTCTTTGTCCCTAGAAATCAAAGAAAGGCAGATTAAAAGCAAAACAAAACTCTGAGAGCTCATCTTACCACTGCCAGAATGGAAAAAAATCAACAAAATTTAAAACAAACAACAACAAATGCTAAAGGGACAGGAAACCCCTTTCATTGTTTGTGGGATTATAAACAAAAGAAATGAAAACCTAACTCTCCTTCAAACAACAAACAGATAAAAGAAAATATGCTACATATTCACTATGGAATACTATTCCCTGTGAAGACAAATGAAATCATGAAATTTGCAACTAAGCAGATGAGACTTTGTTGACAGAAGTTTCTGTTCCTCCCAGTCCCGCAGCCATTCAGTCCCAAAGAAACACACAGGGGCTTATAATAATTATAAATGTAGTGATGAGCGGCAGGCTATGTTCCTGGCACCCGGCTGCCCACACGGCTAGCTTTACCCCGAAATAATTACATGGAAACTGTATTCTTTTAAACACTGCCTGGCCCATTAGTTCCAGTCTCTTATTGGCTAGCTCTTACATATTGATCTAACCCATTTTTAATAATCTGTGTAGCCCACGAGGTGGCTTACCAGGGAAGATCTTAACCTGTGTCTGTCTGGAGTGGGAAAATCATGGCAACTCTCTGATTCAGCTTCTTTCTCCCAGCATTCTGTTCTGTTTTCTCCGCCTACCTAATTTTCTGTCCTCTTAAAGGGCCAAGGCAGTCTCTTTATTTAACCAATAAAATCAACACAAAACAGCAGACTCCCACATCATATAAACTGTTTGGCCTATTGCTCAGTCCTATTACTCATTAGCTCTTATGTCTTAAATTCACCTATAATTTTTTCTATGTTCAGCCATGAGGCTCTGCTACCAAACATTTAAATGGTGTTTATGAGCAGCTGTTATCAGTCTTCTTGGTGGTGGCAAGGACCTAGAAACTCCACAGAGTTGTGGTAATAAATGTGGCTCCTGCGAATACCTCCACCATGAAGCTAGACTCTCAGAAAGCCAAGGAATGGGGCAGAGCTAGCCACCAAAACTGCAGCTTTAATCCCAGCCATGTTGCTTAGAAGATTAAAGACTCATGTGGTCAGAAAAAGATAGAGGTATACAGTAAAGGCAGATTCAGATGAAAAGAAACTCCAAATGGTTTACAGTGTGTTTAAAAATACTACCTGAGTGTTGGTGGCTCACATTTTTAATCCCAGCACTTGGGAAGCAGAGGCAGGCTGATCTCTGTGAGTTCGAGGCCAGTTTGGTCTACAAGAGCTAGTTCTAGGACAGGCTCCAAAGTGACAAAGAAACCCTGTCTCAAAAAACAAACAAAAAAATAAAAGAAAAGAAAAAGAATATTCACATATATATATATATATATATATATATTCTTTTCATATATATATGAAAAAAAGGATAGACAGGAGCTGGAGAGATGGCTCAAAGATTAAGAGCACTGGCTGTTCTTCTAGAGGTCTTGAGTTCAATTCTCAGCAATCACATGGTGGCCATAACCATTCATAGTGAGATCTGGCGCCCTCTTCTGCTGTGCAGGCATGCATGCCCCCAGAATACTGTGTGCACAATAAATAACTCCTTAAAAAAGAAAGAAGGAAAGAAGGTAGGAAGGAAGGGAGGGAGGGAGGGAGGAAGGAAGGAAGGAAGGAAGGAAGGAAGGAAGGAAGGAAGGAGAAAAAGGATCAACAAAATCCTTTAAAAAAGAAATAGAGTAGCCAGGCAGTGGTGGCACACACCTTTAATCCCAACACTTAGGAGGCAGAGACAAGAGGATCTCTGTGAGTTTGAGGCCAGCCTGTCTACAGGGTGAGTTCCAGGACAGTCAAAGATAAACAGAGAAACCCTGTCTCAAAGAAACAAAAATTAAAAAATAAAGATAAAAGAAATATAATTTTTTTAAAAAGCCACATAAAGATGAAAATACACAGAGAATCTGCATACTGTATATCACTGTGTTGTCCTTGAATTGTTTGACTATTGAGAAAGGAGCAACAGCTAGTAAAAGAAATTTGATTATAAATGTTGCTGGATTAATCCAACCTATATATTTTGAAAATGCCTTGAATTCAAAATTTAAGTCAAAAGATATGTTACTTTGGAGAAGAGGTTTTGCTTTTGTTTCCACAGGAAATGAGATGTTGTAGATTCATTCTGGATTAAGAAAAATGTGGCCTGATCATGGAAGATCCCCTGAAAAATCTCTGATAGGAGTGAATGGCCCAGATGATCCAATGTTTCAGAGAACCTCTGTTGCAATTTCCTCTGAGTTCTCCATCCAGAACAGATTCAAGACTGTTGCCTGAGAAGATCCAGCCTCACAGAATATTCCAGTCAGGACTTGACCATAATCCTAAATTTTCTTTGGGTCCCATAAGATTATCAGCAGTCCCAATCAGCAGGAAATAGCCTAGAAAACTATGCCCACATCCCCCCAAAATGGATTATGGATGTTTTTGTCTTTGTTTAGTGTGTTGTTTACAAATTGTTATGGATAATGGTCATAGGAAAAGCTAAACAAAGATTAGATTCAGAGTTCTTGGTTTGAAAAGAAAAAAAGAGAAATGCTAGGGGAGAATGTTCTTGTACACTGTAAAGATCTGTCACTCATATTGGTTTTATAAAACGCTGATTGGCTAGTAGCCAGGCAGTAAGTATAGGCAGGGCAACCAGAACAGGAGAATTCTGGGAAGAGGAAAGGCAGAGATGCAGTCACTAGCCAGACTCAGAGGAAACAAGATAAGAATGCCTTTCTGAGAATAGATACGATGCAATGTGGCTAAACATAGTTAAGTATTATAGGTTAATTTAAGTTGTAAGAGCTAGTTAATAATAAGCATCAACTAAAAGGCCAGTTTATAACTGTTATAAGCCTCTGTGTGTTTCTTTGGGACTGAATGGCTGTGGGACTGGATAGGACAGAAACTTCCATATACAAAACATTCTATTGAATGAGGTAACCCAGACCCAGAAATACCGATATTGCATGTTCTTTCTCATTGGAGGCTCCTAATTCCAAATCTTCAAATGTGAGTATATAAGCCAGTAGTAAAGTAGAATGGACCATTCAGGGGTTTGGTAAGAAGAAATAGGAAGAGAATAGCAAGGTACAAATAATTTGGAGGAGCCAGGCGGTGGTAGCACACGCCTTTAATCCCAGCAGAGGCAGGCGGATCTCTGGGAGTTCAAGGCCAGCCTGGTTTACAAGAGCTAGTTCCGGGACGGGCACCAAAAGCTACAGAGAAACCCTGTCTCAAAAAACAAAACAAAACAACAACAACAACAACAAAAAGATTATCAAGTATATCTTAGCCACATGCCCGCAGCTTTCAATGGCCTAAGAGCCACTCCAGAGGCCTCCACTGCCAGCTTGCCTGCCCTGAGGACTGACCCCATCTTGTTCTGCCCTCCTCTAGAAGCTCTAGGCTTTCACCAGGGCCCCTGCTGCCAAGACACGAGGAACAAATCCATGTTCCCAAATGTGCCCCTTTACCCTGCCCCTCTGGGTCCCTGTGGGCGATGTGCGCTGTTTCAAAGGTCTTG
>NW_004949107.1:7753235-7756903 GCF_000317375.1 Microtus ochrogaster | reverse complement strand
AATAAATAAATAAATAAATAAATAAATAAATAAATAAATAAAAATTTGGAGGGAAAAATCAGAAATATGGGGGTGGGACTTTAGTTAGGGAGAAGGAAGGAGGAGGAACCACACTATTTACTATCTACCTAACAGCTCTTACCACACGCGTAAGTAACTGTGCATACAAACACATGTTCTTAAGTGAAATTTTCCTGACAGGACAGACACTGCTCCCATAAGAACCATAGACTAACAAAAACCTCAGCAGTAGGCATGAGAAGACCACTTTGGAGTTGTTGGTTGTCCAAGAGATCTGAAAAACATTATAGGCCATTACTGTTTTCTCCAAAGGCAGAAGGTAAGTCTCTGTAACTGAAGAAACCATGCACTTTGGATAGATGACCCACAGAGCCTGAGCTGGCTCTGACCTGAAAGTATCCTCCTTAGGACTAGCTTTCATTGTACCAGATGGCACTATGTCAGCTTTCAAAGGAGGGTAGGAAGCAATAGTCCTTCCTGGGTATGAAGCCTATGAACCACAACAATGACTAGCGGGGCATGATAGCCGATAACCGCTAAAGGTGCAGTGGTGGTATGTATACTCTGTGTAACTACCAGGTCTCTAACCGAACCTAAGACCAACAAGAGGGAAATCATGCCTGGTGCCAGATGCCTAGTCAACTATACGGGCCTAGAGAAGTTATGAATCCTGGAGGAGAAGCTACAACCACTTTACTAAACCAGCATAATCCCAAACTACATTCTAAATATTTATCCTCATACTCCCAGATCAACGGAGTTCTCACCCCTCAGGGAAACTTCTCTTTGTAGCAGAAGAATATTACAGAAACCCACAATTGATCAAAATGTAGAGTTTGGAGCCCAGCCACAACTGACATATCTATAATACAACTCCTGCGTGTCAGACTCGGGATTATTGGGAGAGAAGGGGTGGAAGATTTTAGGATTCAGAGAAACAAAGAGTTTTCTGGGGGAGTGTGTCTCCTAGAAATATCAGAGACTATACCCCTAAAGTCTCAGCAACATGTTTGCCTAAACAAGGCCTGAACAAGGAAGATCATTAGTAGGCATGCTAACATGGAAGAGGGAAAGTTCAACCATAGACAAAGAACCGAAGGCAACTAAGGAACGCTGAAAGCAAGAGAAATAGTCTTCTAGTTAGTGGTCAGTCTTGAAATGACATATATACAATTTATAGCATATGGAATGAGCACATTACTATATTATAAGAATATATGATAAATGATAGATAGATGGTCCTAAATAATATGCACAGAACATATGCATATATGTGTGTATATATGTGTGTGTGTATGCATGCCATGAATTTTAAAGACAGCAAAGGGAGTACAAGGGAAGAGTTGGGGGACAAAAAGGGAAGGGGGAAATAATATATTTATATTATTATCTTAAAAATTATAAAAAGAATAATAGAGTAGCTGGTGTTCTGAGTTCATTATCCTAAGAAACAAAAGCATCCCTTGATGGTTTCTAGCATGATTTTGCTCACTTTTTTTTATTAAAGAGTAAATAGTATGTTTGTGGGTAAATATTTTAAAATTATGTAAATCCTGCTTCTTATCAAAGTTTTACCTACTATAGACTCCAATGATGATTTTGCTCAAATCCAATATTTTTTACCTTTATTAGTTGGTAAGTAAGGTAGAATTTTCTGTCCAGCTCTCTTTATTTATTCTTGTGCTTATATTTATATCAGTATGTACTCATGGATTCCAATTTATGCAATGAGCTACATTTATTATTTATTTTGCCATTGAAAATACTCAAGATTTGGCCAGCAGAATTCCCTGAAGCATACTCTCATGGGATTTGAACAGTTTTTTCATTCTTTCCACACTTCTTTGCTTTTGGCACAGCACACCATTACTCTAAGGAGAGCCCTTATTCCTCTTAACGGGAAGTCATATTAGAAACAGATCTTGGTACTACATTCATTGCCACTGGACTGTCAGATGTTAAACATATTTAGGTATACATACTACACACACCTACAACCCACTGCTGCTTCAGCGACTCCAAGGATGGCATTTCTAAGTCTGGTCTTAAGATCACCAAAGAACAAGGTTTTAATGTACATGCAATCATTCCTACATAACTCCATACTAATCTAATGGAAGCTGAATAAGTGCACAGAAGGGCAAGCAAAAAGATCCTCACTTGCTTTATCCCATGCTTTTTCAGACCCAGGCCAGCTGAACATAGTGGACAATGAGGACTACTGAGAACTCAAGAACAATGGCAATGGGTTTTTGATCCTACTGCACGTACTGGCTTTGGGGGAGCCTAGGCAGTTTGGATGCTCACCTTACTAGACCTGGATGGAGATGGGTGGTCCTTGGACTTCCACAGGGCAGGGAACCCTGATGGCTCTTCGAGCTGATGAGGGAGGGGGACTTGATCGGGGGAAGGGGAGGGAAATGGGAGGCGGTGGCGGTGAGGAGGCAGAAATCTTTAATAAATAAACAAATAAAAGAAAAAACAAAAAGAAAAAAAAAAAGATCCTCACTTGCAGCCCTCAAGCCAAGGACTTCTTAAACTTTTACCACCTGTGACCTTATTTTGCCTGAGAAGTTTTTTATATGACCCTAGGTATACAAATACATAAATCAAATATTTACAGATCTATAAATCATAAATTATTTATTTTCAAACAATTCTTAAGTATACATATAATCTTGTTTGTTTTATTTGTCAAGAAAGGGCTTCTCTGTGTGGCCCTGGCCATACTGGAACTCGCTCTGTAGATCAGGCTCGTCTCAAACTCAAATCTACCTGCCTCTGCCTCCCAAGTGCTGGGATTAAAGTCAGTGTATACATATAATCTTACCACTTATTAAACACGAAAACAAATTTTTCTACTAATGAGACAAATGTGCATTTTTATTTTTATGTAGAGAATTAAATAATGATTGTTTATCTGATACTGAAGGACACAAAGCATCTTAAATGCTTTCCAGCATGAACTGATACTTCGGCGTTACGATGTCCTTCCATGCCAGGAACACTACTTCATATGAAGACATAGTATAAAATAGCATAAGAATATTTAGAATCATTTCAAAATTTGTTGAAAATTCTTTCCTATTCCAAAGCCACAATTCATTTAGCGCTGTTTTTGTGTTTAAATAAAATTTGAGACAGTAGCTCAAACAGCAAATTTTAAAATCAAACATTCTAACACAGAACAAACCAGAAATAGAGTGATTTGTTACATGCTGAGGAATGGTAAGAACATATATGAGGTCTTTATTTCTGTAACTAAGCCCTGGTTTCTATGAGAGCACTGCAGTTCACACCAGCCTGGATCCTGAGCCATGGTGTTTCAGGTAGCACTGACTGATGCTGAGCAGCAGGATGGCATGAACAGGGCGAAGTGTACATGCTGGGTGCCATGCAGCACACTCAGTACAGGGCCAAGTGTACATGCTGTAGCCATGCAGCACACTCAGTACCGGGCGCAGTGTACATGCTGTGTGCCATGCAGCACACTCAGCACAGGGCCAAGTGTACATGCTGGGTGCCGTGCAGCACACTCAGCACAGGGCGCAGTGTACATGCTGTAGCCGTGTAGCACACTCAGTACAGGGTGAAGTGTACATGCTGTGTGCCATGCAGCACACTCAGTACAGGGCCAAGTCTACATG
>NW_004949107.1:7743544-7752696 GCF_000317375.1 Microtus ochrogaster | reverse complement strand
GTCTACAAGAGCTAGTTCCAGGACAGGCTCCAAAACCAAAGAGAAATCCTGTATGGAGAAAGAAAAAAAAAAGAAGCTGTACTCATATCTGACAAAGTGCTATCTAGAAACTTTCCACAAACATAATATGTAGTAACAATGGTTCTGTCTCATAGAAAAATTGTATCATTTAATAGAGTAAGAACCACTGTGTAGAAATGGAAAAAAATCCTGAAACACTGCTCTAAGAGTCACTGTTGACTAAATGAAAAGGTCAAGATACAAAATATTATAAAATTCTATACATGTGAAACATGTAGAATGGCCAAATCTACCCAGAAAAAGTGGTCACCCAGGAAGAAGACATAGCAAATGACAGCCAAGACATCAGTTGAAGCTTTACTGAATCAGAGTAGTAAACTTCAGTGGAGGGTTTTCTTGTTATTATAAGGTATTTTTGTGTGTTTGTTTGGTTGGTTGTTGTTTTGTGTAACTGGGGGTGAGGCTTAAAACGCCCCATGTCAACAAAGCTGGCCTTGACTTACAGCAGCCTCTTCCTTACCTCTCAAGGGCTGGGCTTATGTCTCATGGTCTGTGACACCACACTCAGCCAAGCTTTTAAACATACTAAAACCACTAAACAGTGTACTTCAAAGGATAGATTTTACAGTTTATGAATTATATCTCAAAAAAAGGAAAGGGTTGAATGTAAAGTTCCTGATGGTACATCAAACATTAACTTTTGGAGCTTTTTATGGTGAAAAATGCCTCTGGCTTTTCTGTATGCCAAATACAGCAATTTCAACAGACAGCACACTGCCGTGTAGGCAGGAAGGAAGTCCATCAGAAAGGCCTACAAACACACAGGCGTACAGGGGTTCGCTGCTGGAATTCTGTAACTTGAGGCTTTGGACTCTCTGATTCAGCAAATGTGAAGTGTATGTTTGGGGCATCCAGTTCATCCACAGTCTCTGAACTTGATGTCATTTCCCATATACACACTTCTAGAAGCCAAGTGTCCTTGTATTTTTTGTACATTTGTTAATTGTGTGAAACATTTTTACAATGAAAAGTAATTTTTATTGTTATCATTAATTGAACATCATGCATAATAAGCTTTTCTTCAAAAAGGGCTGAAATGAAAAGATTTAAAATTGTGTTATTCAGAGGGCTGCTGAGAAGCCAAGGACAATGGCACTGGGTTTTGATCCTACTTCATGTTCTGGCTTTGTGGGAGCCTAGCCAGTTTGGATGTTCACCTTCCTAGACCAGGATGGAGGGGGGAGGACCTTGGACTTTCCACAGGGCAGGGAACCCTGACTGCTCTTCAGACTGGAGAGGGAGGGGGAGAGGAGTGGGGGGAGGGGGAGAGGAGGGGGAGGGAAATGGGAGGCTGGGAGGAGGCAGAATTTTTTTTCAATAAAAAAAAATTGTGTTATTCAAAAGTCACAACACTACTATAAATTTAAATAAACTTTCAAAGAAGCCTTTTCTATAACTATAGTACTTTGTGATATTATTGAAGCTTAAAACTATAGTCAGACTTTTCTACATTCTCTGATATTTTGGGGGAAGGGGTTGGTTTTTGTTTGTTTGTTGGGTTTTTTTGTTTTTTGTTTGTTTGCTTGTTTGTTTGAGATAGGGTTTCTCTGTAGCTTTGGAGCCTGTCCTGTAACTAACTCTTGTAGACCAGGCTGGTCTCGAACTCACAGAGATCCTTCTGCCTCTGCCTCCCAAGTGCTGGGATTAAAGATGTGTGTCACCACCACCCAGTGAGGGGCTGGTTTTTTGAGACAAGATTTCTCTGTGTAGTCTTGGCTGTTCTGTAACTCACTCTGTAGACCAGGCTAGACTAAACTCACAGAGATCCACCTACCCCTACCTCCTGAGTTCTGGGATTAAAGGTGTGAACCAACAGCCTGGTTTACATTCTCTACTCTTATATACAAACTCAGACTTGTTAAGTTATTTAAA
The DNA here is from genome assembly GCF_000317375.1 of Microtus ochrogaster. Taxonomy (NCBI): domain Eukaryota; kingdom Metazoa; phylum Chordata; class Mammalia; order Rodentia; family Cricetidae; genus Microtus; species Microtus ochrogaster. Next base: position 7,750,743 of record NW_004949107.1, on the reverse strand, counting down.
AAGAAATAGCATAAAAAAAGAAATAGAACATAACAATTTGTAACTCCTAATGATAGACATTTTTCCAAAAAACTAGGAGTATAATTATTGTTCAGTAGAACAAAATAAAGTACACATTAGAGGCCTCATTAAAGATTACTTAATTGACCATTTTTAGATCTTGAAGTTCAATGAAGTCACCCTGGTATAGGAAGGGACAGAACAAAGGGTGAGGGTGACGGCTCAGCTGGTAGCATGCTTGCTGTGCAAGTGAGAGAACCCAGAATTTGGTGACTCACACCCAGAAGGACAGACACTGCCTGTTCTCTCTAATCTGAAGCTCCTCGCTCCACACATTCAGGTATGAGCATAAAAACTGGAGTGACCACAAGCCAGGAAACTAGGGCCGGGCAGCGGAGAGAGAAAGAGAGGGTACAAGTGATTTAAAGTGAGAAAAGGGAAAGTGGAGGAGGGGCTTTAACTGGGAAGAGGAAAGGGGGGGGGGGTGAGACCAGGACACATGTTCCTTCTGCCCACAGTAAGTGCAGCTCTTCCTCCCATCAAGGAGCCTGCTCTCTGCAGCAGATAAAGATCATTACAGGAAAACAGCCTGTCAGTGTGGGGAGGAAAAGCAACCCTATGGTGCCCAGCAACAAGGGGATACAACTACCACTCCTGCATCTTAAGCTCAGGGAACATCACAGAAGAGTCTAAGAGGAGCAAGTGTGTCTTTTGGAAAAGGCAGGGAAGCTTCCCGTGTGGTGTGGGCAGTCCTTAGCACAGTCCTGCAGCCAGGGCTCCGTGAGTGACTGCACTAAGCAGGGTCTAGGAAGGACAAGCACATCATCTCAATCATCCCATCACAGAGGTGACCACTCCTCCCATCTCTGGCTTAGCATGAATTAGCCTTTCTGAGACAGGGCTTGTTCACACTGCTAGCACTAGTTGGATGAGCTCTTTTTCTTTCTTACTTTTTTTTTAGCTTGGATCCTGGAATTTTTTGTGTCTTGGTCTCTACCCAGAGCCAGAGCCAGAACTTATATTCCATTTTATTAGCCAGGAGGAAGTAGCATTGCCTTAATGGGCTTCAACAAAATTAGGTAACATTTTCTCCCTCATGACATTCAGGAGCTGGCTGAAACTGGGGAACAGGGGCCATCAAAGTCCAGAGCTCCAGTTCTAAAGCAGATCACCAGCAGGGTGGAGCGTCTGGGCTGGAGCTTCAGGCACAGCCTCCCACACAGCCTCTAAGCAGGCTCTTCAGGGAGCCGCTGTTGGGAAAAGTGGCATCAGGAAGTTTGCAGGCAAATGGATGGAAGTAGAAAAAAAATCATCCTAAGCAAGGCAACCCAGACCCAGAAAGATAAACATGATATGCACTCTTTTAAGTGGATACCAACTGTTAATCACACTATAATGCACAGACCCAGAGAGGCTAAGGAACAAGGGAGGCTCTGGGGGTGATGTCGGGATCTCCCCTTGGAGGAGGAAATAGAATAGATTTGCAGGTGGACTTGGGGTGGATGGAGATGAGAACAGGAGGGCTCAGGCTAAGGAGGGCGGGAGGGATGAGGGAGAAAATACAGGGAGAGACTGAACAGAGAAGCATTTGGGGCGTAGTGCGGAACCCTACTGCAGTGGAAACGTCCTGGAACCTATGATGGTGAACCTAGTGAAGACTCCAAGCAGTGGAGGAGAAAAGCCTGAATTGGCCATCTTCAATAACCTGGCAAGACTCCCAGCCGTGGGACCACTAACCCAGCGGTAAATTCAACCCACCCCTGTCCTGCCTGCAAGATGTTCTGAAGCAATGGTGGCTCAACGCTTGTGAAGGTGGCCAACCAAGGACTGGTCTAACTGAGGTCCATACTACAAGACGAAGCCCATGCCCAAAACTGCCTGGATGTCCAGGAACTAGATGCTAGATGGCTCAAAGACCTAGGTCAGAACCAAACACGAATGACAGGAAAAAAAAAATCACATGCAGCAAATGAGAGTGATGGGGAAAGTGACTCTTTGCAATGAACGCTTATGAGTGCAGCTTCATTTTTCTTTTCGATTTTATTTTGTTTTATCTTGGGGGGGGGGTTGTAAAGGCAAAGGGCAGATGCAAAGTAACAGGGAGATGAGTGGGATCAAGATGCATGATGGGAAATCAATGAATCAATGTATATAATGCATTTAAATGGTCAGTGAAATGGTTTCTAACAATACACTGCTATACTCATAGATGGGTACCTAGCCCAGTCTCCATCACAGAGGCTTCCTCTAGCAGCTGTTTGGAGCAGATGCAGAAACCCACACCCAAACATTAAGTGGAACTTGGAACTCAGGGAACCCCATAGAAGCAGGGGGTGGAGGTGGGAGATTATGATTGTAGGAGCCAGAGGGGCCAAGGATACTAGGAGAACACAGAGCACAGAATCAACTAAGCAGAGCTCACAGGGCTCACAGGGCTCACAGGGGCTCACAGAGACTGAAGCAGCAATCAGGAGGCTGCATGGGGCTGCACTAGGTCTTCTACAAACATGCTGTGGTTGTGTAGCTTGGGGTTTTGTGGGACTCCTAACAGTGGCAGCGAGGGCGTCTTTGGCTCTTTGATCTACTCTGGGGACCCTTCTCCTCCTGGACTGCCTCATCGCTCTTAGTAAGAGGGTTTGTGCCTAGTGTTACTGTGTTCGGTTGTTATCACAGGGGAAGCCTCTTTTCTGAAGGGAAACAAAGGAGGAGCGGATCTGGGAGAGAGGGGAGATGTGTGGGGACCTGGGAGGAGTGGAAGGAGGGGAAGCTTCGGTGGGATATATTATATGAGAAGAATAAAAATGAACAAACCAACAAACCAGAACTCCCTTCTGGCTTTCCCAGCAGAGAACTAAGGGCATTCCTGGAACTGCTGCCTTCAGGATCTGGGCGGTGAGCTGCACGTCCAGTTTCTATCTCCTGTCCCCATCATAACCTTACTTTATGTGCTGGTTTGCCACGTCGTTTTTCTTTTGTCACTGTTAATACTTACTCAATGACTACAATGTCACATCATCTCCCCTTTCAATCTATTTCACCACATGATTTCTCTTTAAAACTTTGTTTTGTATCTTGCCACATCTTACAGGATTATCAGTTTGTCTTGTGGTTCCTCTTAGTGACTACGCCTCTAATCAGCATGGGGGTGGTTACAGGAAATAGACTCTGTTCCCCCAAAATATTTGGGACCACATCTCTCAGAAGGGGGTTGTGGCTAAGGAGAGACAGACAGAGACATCTTATTGATCTAAATGAATATATGAAAAAATCCAGTTGCAGAAAAGGACTGGAAACCCTTTCCATCTAGGCTACATACAACAGACAGCACATGTTCAAGAGAAGCCTGCAATACACGAGCATGGCAGAGGCAGGTGGGACATAAATGGCCATGTGCCTCACAGTCTAGCACTTTGGAGTTCATGGTTTTCCTCGGCTTACTGTCTACCCCATCCTTGGAAGTGCTTTCTTTCTTAGGAAGATGCATTTCTATTTCTAAACATGTGTCTCTGATCCAATTTTTTTTTGTTCTGGGTCACAAGAGCCTAAAAATTTGGGCAAGAGCTCTGGAACTCAGACTCGAGCTTCCAGCATCATGCATTATTTTGTATATATCTAACCAGAGCTATGCTATGTCGACAGTACAAAAGGAAGTACAAATGCAACACAGAAAGCCCGGGAATCAGCATCATAGTCAGAATGGATGGGGAGAGCCAAACACTGCAAGTACTGCTCAAACCGACCCTGAACTTTACCTTTTCCCATTACTCCTGGAAGCTGGACCCAGTTACCTGACTGCAAACATTTAACTTACATGGGCAAGGAATAAGTGGGTCAGAACAGAATAAGAAGAAAGCTAATTTTAAAGACAACTGACAGCATATGACTATCCCCCAAACTCCTTGCTTTTATGACCTCTGCTATATCCTGGTAGATGGGACTAACAAACATATTTTTAATTTACTTAGTTCTTCAGAGATAATTATCACTGTAACAACACAAATACTTCTAATAGGTAATTCTAAAGACGTCTCAGGGCAAAGTGAAGGGCATGACTTAGCCAATGGCGCCAGTTTAGAATGCAGTAGGCCCTGACTTCACCAACCAACATCAGAAACAAACAAGTCTTCTCAGACTGTCTCCCCCAAGAGTCAAGTGTTCTAACCATGTGAAACGTGTTTATGTGTGGAGCTGTGACGGAATGAGTGACGACTCACCCTCAAAGAGTAAGGCAATTTCAACATTTCTCAGTGCTAAGCGAGTAAAACAGAAAGAACTGGATACTGAGGCTGAGATTACAACTATCATCTACAATATTCATTTTCTAAAACTGCTTTAATCAAAGCAAATACTCTATATGTAAAATTACAAAAATATGTACACATAGAAAATGGTGCTTTTTTTTTTTTGCTCTGCTTCCTATGTGTGGATCAAAATTCAATCAGCCAGCTTCTTGCCACAGTCAGCATGCCTTCTTGTCTATTGTCATGCCTTGCCCCTCTCCTCTCTTCCAAGGAGGGCTGCATACAGGAAAAGAACCAGCCCGAGAGATGTGTGCTACAGACAGCAAAGCTGGGGCAGGACCTCCTGTGCTCATTGGAACTGAAAGTTCAGCTACCGGACATGGGCCTCTAGATTTGCTGATCGCCAGACTCTATTTCCAATCGTTTTGGTCAGGTCTTCCCTCCCTACATCTCATTCTTCCCTTCTGGAATAAGAACGCATATTCTGTGTCCTTACATGCTGGGAGAATGTAATTTTAAAAAATTTTACAGATGGTTACAGTTAACAGATTGCCTTGAGTCTCAAAGAGACATTGGACTTTTGAACGGTGTTGAGACTATTAAAAAGACTATGGGGACTTGTGAAGGCTAAATGGATTTTAGATCATAAAATGGTCATGACCTAGGGGAGTCAGGGGTAGAATGCTGTACCTTGAATAAGAAATCCACCCCCTACAAAACCAAATAGCCCAATGAAAAATGGGTTACAGATTCAAACAACGAATTCTCATTACAGTAAATTCAAATAGCTAAGAAACACTTAGAATTTTCAACATCGTTAGCCAGCAGAGAAATACAGATCAAAACTACTTTGAGATTCCATCTTACACACATCAGAATGATTAAATTCAATAATCAGTAAGAGTCAGTTTATGCTGGCAAAGATGTGGAGCAAAGGGAACACTCCTCCGCTGCTGATGGGAGTACAAACTTGTACAGCCACTGTGGATGGTTGTTGTAGTAGGGGTGGCGGGGCTGCGTCCCCGGCACCCGGCCGCCCACATGGCTTAGCTCTAGCTTATGCCCCGAAATAATTACACGGAAACTGTATTCTTTTAAACACTGCTTGGCCCATTATATCTAGCCTTTTCTCGGCTAACTTTCGCACCTGGACTAGCCCATTTCTTATAATCTGTGTAGCCCACGAGCTGGCTTACCAGGAATGATCTTAACCTGCATCTGCCTGGAGTGGGAGAGTCATGGCGACTCCTTGACTCAGCTTCTTTCTCCCAGCATTCTGTTCTGTTTATTCCGCCTACCTAAGGGTTGGCCTATCAAATGGGTCTAGGCAGTTTCTTTATTAATAAGAAATCACTCCCACATCAGATGGTGGTTCCACAGGAAGATGAATTGAATCCATCTACCTAAAGAATCAGATCTACCACTCTGAATGCTTCATCCTACCACAAAAAAAAAAAAAAAACACTTGCTCAACCATGTTCATTGCTACTCTATTCATAATAGTCAGAAGTTAGAAATGACCTAGATATCCCTCAACAGAGATAAATAAAATATAGTACATTTACACACTGGAATATTGCCAACTTGTAAAAAAAATGACATAGTGAAATTTGCAGGCAAATCAAAGGAACTAAAAAAAAATCATTTTGAATGAGGTAACCTAGACCCAGAAAAATAAATATGTTTATTCACTAATATCTGGATATCAGTCATAGACAACCAAACTGTAATCTGTAGAACCAATATGATGGTTTGAATAAGAATGGCCCCCATAGGCTCATATATGGAATGCTTGGTCATTAGGATCACTAGGAGGTGTGACCTTGTTGGAGGAAGTGTGTCACTGGGGGTGGGTTTTGGGGTTTCAAATGCTCAAGCCAGGCTCAGTGTCTCCCTCTCTCTTCCTGCTGCCTCTGGCTGCAGCTGCAGAACTCTCAGTTACCTTTCTAGTACCACACCTGCCTGCATGCTGCCATACTTCCCACCATTCTGATTATAGACTAAACCTCTAAACTGTAAGCATACCCCAATTAAATATCTTTCTTTATAAGAGCTGCCATGGTCATGGTGTTTTTTCACCACAATAAAAACACTATGATACCCAGAGAGGATGGGCATAGAGAAAGGGACTAAATGGAATGCATGTATCTCCCCATGAGAGGGAAATAGAATAGATTCTATAGGTAGATGGGGGTGGGTGGGACAAGAATGGGGGAATCAAGTGGGAAGGGAGAGGGATATGGAATTGAATGGAGCGAATACGGGGGGAACAGCTAGAATTGAAGGGCACCTAAGGGGCAATTCGGAAACCTAATGCAGTGGAAACATCCTACAATATATGAAAGTGATCCTAATGAAATCTCTAAATAATGAGAAAGATGGAAACTCCAATTGGTCATCTTTTGTCACCAAATGAAGCCTCTAATACCAGGACTGGGTTTCATCCAATTGAGTTGTGGGCCAAAGGGGTCCCACAGAAATTCCCAAACAACTCAGGTTGCTGCCAAGACAACAAGATTGTTCTACAGAAACTGACAGTAAGACCCCACTGCCGAAGAGAAAGATACTCTGCAGGCTACCAAAAGAGAAATGTAAACGCCAACCCAAACATAAAACCTTTGATCTACAATCTGTCCAACCTACAAAATATACTAGGACAATGGTAGCACAAAGACTGTGGGAGTAACCAACTAATGTCTGCTTAGACTTAAGGCCCACTCCACGAGATGAAGCCCATAGCCGACACTGGCGACCAAGAACCAATGACTGGACAGCCCAGAGACCCAGGGTAAAATCAAATACTACTGGTCTTAAAAGGGGGGGGGGGGCAATAAAACGACTCCTAATGACATTCTGTTGTAATCATGGCAATTCTACCAAAGGCAATTTATAGATTCAATGCAATCCCCATCAAGGTCCCATCAAAATTCTTCACAGATCTTGAGAGGACAATAATCA
>NW_004949107.1:7739916-7741723 GCF_000317375.1 Microtus ochrogaster | reverse complement strand
AAAGGAGTTGATCTGGATGGGAGAGGAAGTAGGGAGGAACTGGAAGGAGGCGGGAGGACTATTCAGATTATATTGTATGAGGAGAAAAAACATGTTTAATAGAAGGGGGAAAGAAAGAGAAAGAAAGAAATATCCTCAATAAACTCATGTATTCAAACATGTGGGGCCCAGCTGTGAATTAAGTAGTTTGTACAAGTTACAGGACCTTTAGGACGGAAAGTCCTGCTAGAGGAAGTATGTCAGAGGGAGGGGGGTGGAACAGGCTTTGAAAGTTTATAACCTTGCTCTTTTTTTTCTCTGTGTGTGTCTATGTGTCTGTCTGTGTGTGTCTCTCTCTTCTCTCACTTTCTCTCTCCTTCTTGTGTATGGATGAAATGAGAAGAGCCAGCTTCCCTCTCCAGTTGTCACACCTTCTCTGCCTGCTGTCATGCCTTATCTGCTATGATAGATTCTAGTCCTCTACAACTGTAAACCAAAATAAACTCCCTTTCTCCTCTATAAACAAAACCAACCAAATAAATGCCACCTTTATCTGCTTTATACATTGCAATAAAATGAAATTGACTTGGAAAAAAGTTCTCTGCTATTTAAAAACTGCCTGAAAGGACAGCAATGTCTTGTGTCTTCACACCACTTACAGTAGACAAACAGTGGGGACTAATTCATAAGCCTGCTAATGCAACCAGTCAGTTAGGAACAAAGATACACTAAGAGACACTCTGTGCCTCCTTTGGACTATCAGACCACTGAAACAATAGAGCCCCAACTTGTAATTTCCCCAGGAATGTCATGCTGACAGAAAGAAAGAGCAGAGGCCCAGGGAACGTGTCTGAAGGGAACTCACACTGGTAGGACACACATCAGAACTCCTTGTGGGAAAGACTAGAGTCAGAGACAACGGTGGGTTAATGATGGGGACCATACCTTGACCAGCACCACTCAGTCATGCATACCTCTGTCTAGTTAATCCTAAATCTTATGTCAGGATTCTGAAGACAGATTGGAATAAGGGGGTTTACTAGACTTTTGTGTTCCTCCTCTTGAGGTAGTCACGCTAAATAAGTCCTCTTCTCTTGTCTTTCATTGTCTGTGTCTTTAATTAGCTTACTGAGGACAGGTCACCTAGCCTACCATGTCAGGACCACCAGGGCCCAGGCTCTGACCCAAAAATCCCTGGTAGCAATAAAGGCTAATGTTCTCTATAAAACGGCAACCTGCTTTTTCTTTCTTCTGCTATCCTTCTACTCATCAGCTTACCCCTGAGTTAGCCTAGCCTAGCACACAGTGTCATGTTTTCCACTTTGATATAGTAAAAGAGGAATGTGACGGTCAGATTTAAATGCCAACTTGTCACAACTTGGACAATGACTCCTGCATGGCAGGCCAGCATTGGAGAAGAAGCTCATTTCCCATTGCCATCTCAGAACGGCACAGTCAAGCCAACACACTGTGTTGAATGTGGCCAATTGTTTGAGACAGCTGTTCTAGGGACTGGAAAGCAAGAACATTCACAGCTCAGGGAGCCGGAGGAGGTGGTGTCTATGGAAGAGGACCACAGAGGTGACTATGAGACACACTTGGCACAGAACCATTGAGAAGCTGAAGCAGTGGGACAAGAAGTCTGTAAAAGCTGCTCTGGCTTTTGGTCCCACCCTCTGTGGCGAGAAAGAGTTCCATCATCTACGCGTCCCATAGCCCATTAGTGTGGCCATGGACTGCTTGAACTACAGAATTGCCTAACTGACATATAGCATTTACTGCTGACAGACCAATCATGCAGACAAGAAGAAGCAAGAGGAGGAGGAGG
>NW_004949107.1:7723892-7739816 GCF_000317375.1 Microtus ochrogaster | reverse complement strand
AGAAGAAGAAGAAGAAGAAGAAGAAGAAGAAGAAGAAGAAGAAGAAGAAGAAGAAGAAGAAGAAGAAGAAGAAGAAGAAGAAGAAGAAGAAGAAGAAAATACTTAAATACTTGAGTTAAACTGTACCATAGATCAAAAGTATTTAACTGGCACATGCATTCCACAGAATAGCTAAAAAACACACTTTTTTTAGTAGCTCTTTAAAAAAAAAAACCACCTTTCCCAAAGAACATCACATTTTAGGCCATAAAGAAGTCTTAACAAGTATGAGAGAATCTAAGTAAGTGTTTGGGCCTCATCAGAACATATTGGAATAAAATTAGCAATAGAAACTTTACAAACATGCAGAGATTTAACAATATACTCTTAATTATTTTTTAGCTAAAATAAGAATAGGTTTCATTATAATATGATAATAGGTTTCAGAGGGTATTTTCATACATACTTTGCTCTCCCACAATACACTTTTGAACAATCAGTGGATCACTACAGAAATTCAGGGAGGAATTTTAAAAATACCAAGAATCAAGTGAAAATGAAAACACCTTCAGGAATCATTGGCAGTTCTGAAAGATTTATAACCATGAATGCTTACATTTTAAAAGCAGAGTGATTTCAAATGAATAACCTAAATACCTGCTGCAAAGTCTTAGGAAACAAGCAATGAATTAAACACAAAGTTAAGAGATGAAGCAAAAGCTGAAAGAACAGTAGAAAGAATCAAAGAAATGAGAAGTTGGTATTTTAGAAACAAACAATATTGACAACATTGGCCCAACTACCCAAAAGAAAGAATGAGAAGACTCAAGTTAATAAAAGTACAGAGAAAACAGTTACCACAAAAAGAAACCAACAGAGCAGCAAGGCCCATTAGAGAATACTTAGAAAAGAATCTAAAGAAATGAATAAATTTGTAGACCCATAATAGCTACCAATATTAAATCAAAGGGACTTTTTTAAATTAAAATACATGTACAACCTCAATGAGACTTGAGGGGGGGAGCTCACTTGGCCTCTTTCCAGTCTTTCCACGACACCACAATGGTGTGCCTAAATTCCCAGCTGATTCTCTCAAGAGCACCGACAATGCTGAAGAGAGAAGCAATTACTAGGTTGCATCATGCCATGTCTAAAGTCGCTGTCTGGTTTCTAACCCTGATAAAGAACCAGGTGCACATTAGCAGGTCTGAACTCACTGGTGAAGAGGACGCTGGGAAGACCGCCCTGAACTCACAGGCTGGTTTATCAAGTGCAGAGAGCTCAGCCCCAGAACTGAAGTGCAGCTCAAAGACCTAGTAAAATGACAGAATAATCTGTCCCCTCCTCTCGGGTTGGTTTCATCTGGTATCATGGAACATGAAGAAGATGCATTCTCACAAGAAGGAAAATTCTGGGACTCCTTTTCTAAATATATAAAACATGTATAGCTAAAATGCCTCAGTAGGGAGGTGGCTGGGAAAATAAAAAGGAAAGCATGCATTCAACACCGAACCTGCCCATGTTAAAGAAGATTAAAAGCGGCACCCCTAACTAGCTCATACAATAAAGGAAATGGAGACTCCAAACTCATCCTGGGAGGCCAGAATTAACCTAACAAGTAATAATAAAAAGAGGTTAAAAAAAACTATATCAGTCCAGTTCTCCTGATGAACACAGCTACAGAAATCATCGTGTATCATGACTGTGACAGCAATTCTTAGTTGTCAACTTGACTATATCTGGAATTAACTAAAATCCAAAAATAACTGAGCACACCTGGGCACACACACTTGCTTAATTAAATCATCTGAAGTGGGAAGATCCACCTCTAATCTGTCCACACCTTCTGCAGGCGGGCTATAAAAAGAACATGGAAGAGGAAGCGCTTCTCCTTTGCCTGTTTGCCTTCATTCTCGCTGACAGATCCATTCCGTCACTGGCGTTTGTGCCACTTCTTCAGGGTTCCAGCATATGCTGAAGTCCAGCTGAGACATCCAGTCTCATGGACTGAACAACTACTGGATTCTTGAACCTTCCATTGGTAGACAACCATTGTTGGACTAGCAGGACCACAGCCTATAAGTCATTGTAATACATTCTAATAAACTCCATACATTTTCTTTTATATTCATTCATATATATTAATATATATTTTATAGAATTAATAGTATATATGCATATATATCCCATAAGTTTCATTCTAAGAATAAAAACATGGTTTAATATATGAAAATTAGTAAGTATAATTCAGCATGCACGTAAGCAGATTTGAAGACATAAATCATATAATCATCTCAATAGATGCACTAGGCCTTTGACAAAGTTAAACATCCCTTCACGATAAAAGCTTGGGAGAAGATAGGGAACCTAAAATGATCCTATCCTATAGCCATACTGATGAATATTTTGCATATCACCATAGAACCTTCATTTGGTGATGGATGGAGATAGAGACAGAGACCCACACTGGAACACTGGACTGAGCTCCCAAAGTACCAATGAGGAACAGAAGGAGGGAGAAGATGAGCAAGGAAGTCAGGACCAAGAGGGGTGCACCCACCCACGGAGACAGTGGGGCTGATCTATTGGGAGCTCACCAAGGCCAGCTGGATTGTGACTGGAAAAGCAGGGGATAAATCCGGACTCTCTGAATATGGTGGACAATGAGGGTTGCTGAGAAGCCAAGGACAATGGCACTGGGTTTTGATCCTACTTCATGTTCTGGTTTTGTGGGGGCCTAGCCAGTTTGGATGTTCACCTTCCTAGACCAGGATGGAGGGGGGAGGACTTTGGACTTTCCACAGGGCAGGGAACCCTGACTGCTCTTCAGACTCGAGAGGGAGGGGGAGAGGAGTGGGGGGAGAATGGGAGGAGTGGGAGGCTGGGAGGAGGCGGAAATTTTTTTTTCTCAATAAAAAAAATCTTAAAAAAAAAAAGCTTGGGAGAAATTAGGAGTAGAAAGAGCGTACTTCAATGTAACAAAGGTTATATTCTATAAGCCTTTATCAAACATGCTAAGTGGGGAAGCCTGGAAGCATTTTTTTAAACCTGAAAAAAGACTCAGTCAATATAGTGCTTAAAGTTTTAGCTATATTATAACTTATTAAGCCAAGAGAATTAAATAAAGGGGATACAAATAGGAAAAAGGAAAAATGATGTTGAAGTATACCTGTTTGCAAAAGATACTGTCCTGTATTTAAAAGGCCCTAAAGACTCTACCAGGAGACTCTTAAGATTTGACATTCTCGGGCGGGCAGTGGTGGCGCATGCCTTTAATCCCAGCACTCGGGAGGCAGAGACAGGCGGATCTCTGTGAGTTCGAGACCAGCCTGGTCTACAGAGCTAGTTCCAGGACAGGCTCCAAAGCCACAGAGAAACCCTGTCTGGAAAAAAACAAAAACAAAAACAAAAAAAAAAGATTTGACATTCTCAACAAAGTAGCAGGATACAAAAATCAACATACAGAAACCAGTAGCTTTCAATAGCAAACTTGCTAAGAAAGACATCGGGGAAAACAAGATCACACTCACAATACATTTTTTAAAAAATGGGAATAATCCTAACCAATGAGATAAACGATCTGCACAATTAAATATTTGAAACACTTAATGAAAAAACTAAGCAGGCACAAGAAAATGGAAAACCGACCCCATACTCATGGAACAAGAGAATTAATATGGTAAAGTGACAATGTTATCAAGAGCAACCTACACATTCAGTGTAATTCCCATCAAAAATGCCAAAAGACATTCATCATACAAAAGGAAAACTCTCCAAAAATTCACATGGAAGTTAAAACAAAAAATCCCAAACACCTGAAGCAACCCTGAGCAATAATAACAAGAAAAGATATGAATCAGTGGAGTAGATAGCTGTCTCATAAAATCATAGGATGAAGACAAGACTGAAGATCACACATCCTTGTTGCTGACAGAATGCCTGACAAAGCATCCTAGAAAACAAAGGTCACTGTGGGTCACAGCTAGGATTCCCTTGGTCACGGGGGGGGGGGGGGGGGGGGGGCATTAGGAGCTGAGGCGTCTGGGGCATGGTCCAGTCAGAAAGCAGGAAAGGAAGATAAAGTGATCAAGCTAAAACTGCCCCAAAGGAAGTACTTGTCTTCCTAAGAGGAGCTCAGCCCCACAAGGACTAGAAACAATGGGCAGCTACTCAGGGCCAGAATGTTTGGAGCCTCAAGTGTAGTAGCTACATTGACACTGTTTTCTCATCCCTAAAGCTAAACAATTCACCTCATAAAATCACTTTAGAATTTCATTTATAAAAGGAAATTCTTTAAGAGAAATAAGTAAATTCATATACTTTGTAACTTACTTTTCAACTTTGAATTTTTTAAACTATTTAATTCTTAAACCTAATGCAAAGATACTGCCCCACTTGGATTTCTATTGCTGAGATAAAACACCATGATCAAAAGCTACTTGGGGAGGAAAAGGTTTATTTGGTTTACAAGTTAAGATCCATCATGAAGGGAAATCAAGACAGGAACTCAAGGAAGGAACCTGGAGGCAGGAACTAAAACAGAGGTCATGGAGGAATTCAGCTTACTTGCTCAGCCTGCTTTCTTTTCTGTGGGTGCCTTGACTAAAGGTCAGGGAGTTCAGGCCTATTCCTGCTCCTTCAAGGTAAATGACAAGAGGACTGTGTAATGATTTCAGCCACATGAGGCTGATACTTCTGGGTTCTAGGGGTCATGCAATGTGCAGACAAGCCCTCAGACCGAAGTGCTTAATGGCCCCTGGGGATGTTAAAGGGCCCCGCATGACCCACATGTGGCGTGGATTACATCATCCACATATGACCCAGCTAAACCCTTGCGCACATACATGGTTTCATCATTCACATATGACTCAGCTAAGCCCTGCACGCAGGCATGAGCCCCTTCATCTGCATATGATGCAGCCACGTCAACCCCCTGTGCGTATGTGCTAGGCAGTTTTTAAAAGCTAGACACGCCATCTTCCTTTCTCTCTCTCTCTCTCTCTCTCTCTCTCTCTCTCTCTCTCTCTCTCTCTGCACACTGACTTCCCCAGGCCTGTACACGCCCCCTCTAATAAACTCCTAAGAGGGTTTGTTCCGTGTTCTGTGTTTCCTCCTCACTCGCACCAGGTAATTTCAGTCTGACTTAAGGTGTGGCTACCAACAAGATATTTATACCTAGGGTATATTACATGGTGTTTTGGATATTAAGATGGCCCACAGAGATGGATCCTTTCCACTTTGATCAAAGGTCAGAGAGTTCAGGCCTATTCCTGCTCCTTCAAGGATATAACAGGAGGTTTGACCCAGGGAGTGGCTGCCTTCAGGATGCTTAGCCTAAGGTGTGGTCGCTCTGTGTCCCCCTTAAGCAAACAGAATACTTAACTCAGGGTATAGTTGCTTGATGCTTCAGGTATTTAAGAGGTCATTGCTGTTTGTTCTTTTTATCAAGGTAAAGCAGTCTTTTGCTTTCTCCCCCCCCCCTCCCTTTTTGGATTGGGGTATATTGGTAATGGGCGTGTGGAAAATAATAACTATTCACTGAATTGACCTCCCAACTCTATACTGTGTCTCTGGATCTCTGTTTCTTCTGTCTAATATTTCTCATCCATACTTCCCTACCCTGGAATGTGTGAACCCTGTCGAGGTTGGACCCTGACAGATGTCACCCCAACATGGGACTCTGATACTTGTACAACTCAGGACCACCTGCCAGAAGAAACACCACCCATAATAGGCTGGGCTTTACATCAATCATTAAGACAATGCCCCCACAATCTTGCCAGCCCAATCTAATGAGGTATTTTCTCAAATGAGGTTACTTGTTCCCAAACGACTCCAGCTTGCTCAAGCTAACAAATAACAAAGATACCTAATGACAATTTTCTCTAAAGAAGCTACACTCATGTCTTGTATATTCTTTCTCCTCCTCCTCTACCCTCTCTCTTCACACTTAAATCTAAAGTATATACTATTTCTTATCTTTGTTTGATTAGCGAGCTAACTTTGCTTCACTCAACACATCCTCAAGTTCTTTCTGCAATATAGTTAAGAATTCAGCATTAACAGGATGGTGGTCCCATAGGAAGAAACTCTTCAAGTACTTGACAGCAGGGCTTGGCCATGTATCCCTGTCATAAATGGAATATATAAGAAGTCATCTTGTTGTCTTCTTTGAAGAGAAGATTAAGTCTTTTAGGATGTTCTTGAGGCTGTGAGACTCACAAGAGACAGGTTTTATTTTAAAAATGTGGATCAGTTACTTCTGCCCAATCAGCTATAAAGTAAGGCTGTCATATGTAATGGTCTATCTGTCCCTTTAAGAGACAAGCCCCGCCCACTGCCCATCCCTGTCCACCACCTAGGCAGATCTTCCTTCTGCTTGCAGTCTGAGCCCATTTCTTTTCCATCTCTCTCCCAAAGAGGCCCCCTTCTCCCCACTTCTCCCCTTCCCCCTGTTTCTCTCTATTTTCTTTCTTTCTCTGCTCTTCCCCCTTCTCTCCTTTTACCTTCCCCTCCATAACTCACTAAGTAAATATCCGACCTCACTCTGCATGGTGTGCCTATCCGTCTGTCTCTCACCCACCACAGCTGTGGCTCCTCCTGGGATCAGCTGCCTACATGGTCCACTGTGGTCTCTGGTGCCACCTCTCAAGGAACAGTCACTCGAGGAACAACACCATTTTACTTAAACTATAACACCGCATCCTTTTCCTTTCTAGCTATCTTGCAAAGAATTTTACAAGGATACCGATAGACAGTCAAAGGGAAGAGATGCACAGTGTAAGGCCTGTAGAAAGATGTGGAACACCCATGCCCCCTCTGGATAAGCTACTTTCCAGGAACAAGTTCAACTACGCAAAGTTCTCTGTGTCCTTTTGGGTTTTAGAGCTGGCTAGTTATATCACTGGTCATGAGAAATCAACTTAACCTTTAGACCCTCTCCCCTCACTATAGTAGGGGCAAATGTGGCTGAAAGTCTAACCCTCAAGAAAGTTTATTTACCTGGTAACCAATAATTCTATCCAGAACCCACCCCATATTCTAATTAGTAGGCAAAAACATGCATCATTCTGGAGATTTTAAGAATTTTAGGATCTGAGAAGCCCTGAACTCAAATATGTATTTTTTTAATTTATTTATTTATTAAGGATTTCTGCCTCCTCCCCACCACCTCCTCCCATTTCCCTCCCCCTCCCCTGATCAAGTCCCTCTCCCTCATCAGCTTGAAGAGCAATCAGGGTTCCCTGACCTGTGGGAAGTCCAAGGACCGCCCACCTCCATCCAGGTTTAGTAAGTTGAGCATCCAAACTGCCTAGGCTCCCCCAAAGCCAGTATGTGCAGTAGGATCAAAAACCCATTGCCATTGTTCTTGAGTTCTCAGTAGTCCTCATTGTCCGCTATGTAAGTCCGGTTTTATCCCATGCTTTTTCAGACCCAGGCTAGCTGGTCTTGGTGAATTCCCGAAAGATCATCCCCATTGTCTCAGTGTGTGGGTGTACCCCTCGTGGTCCTGAGTTCCTTGCTCGTGCTCCCGCTCCTTCTGCTCCTGATTTGGACCTTGAGATTTCTGTCCGGTGCTCCAATGTGGGTCTCTGTCTCCTTTCATCGCCTGATGAAGGTTAATATTCAGGAGGATGCCTTCAAATATGTATTTTTATTATATCACATATAACACATATATTAAATAGCTACTAGTTAATAACTTCCTTGTGGTCAACTCAATAATAAAATCAAATTTCACAGCCAAAAATGACTATATTTTTTCAGTATCCAAAGTTAGCCCCACAATTTTAATCATTCTTACTTTCAAATAATAATAACCAAATTCTTTTTGAAAATCCTCTGGCAATTAGCTGTAGTTATCTTGGTAACATAACTCAGTTTAGATGCATGCTTAGAATTTTTATATTTAATCCTACCTAGAGAGTAATTTCCACAGTGGTATTTCCTAAAGCTAAAACCCAGACTTTATGTCTCTAGAGTAATCTTTCCTGACAGTGGCTTTAACTTCAGTGAGCTTGCATCACCTTCCCAGTAGTGCTGCTGGCCCAGGCTTGTTGTAAACACTTGGTTCCATCAAGCAGCATTTTACATGTCAACACTCTACACCGTTCACACAGAGCGTACAAGGAAGTGCTGTGCTTCCTCCTGTGGAGGCGCTCCCCCCCACCTGGTAAGTGAGCTTGAGGACACATGATAGGTTCATGTTCTCGGGCAGAACTGCCAGGACAGCCCATCTCTTTTCGTCCTTCATCTCCGCTCTACACAACTTGGAGATCAAATGTTTATGTATGACAGAAAAAATAACATATCTTTAAAAGAGGCAAATATGCAAAACCTAATAGTCACATAACCACAAAGATTCCCCAAACTGTTCTCACTTTTAATATTTGAACACAAATAATTTTATGTTAAATAAAAAATTTCTAACACCCTAGTCTATATCCTCTAAAAGTTTGAACAAATATATTTCATATGAAAACAGCATTTTATCCAAATATCAAATATTACAGTGAGTATTTGAACAGCAAACACAAACATTCCTAATCCCAATCACAGACTATGTTGTGAAATGTTAATGTATTTAAATTTTTTAATTATACATGGAATTAACTGGAATGCTGTACTTTAAACAATTCATTATTAATATTTCGTTCATATTAAAATGGTAAGAACACAAACAAAGATCTCCAAAGCAGGAAATTTTCAAAGAAAAATTATATGTTGTGGGACGTTTGACTGTGGCTTCTAAAAAATGTTAACTGTAAATAATCTGCAGTCTACACAGACACCCATTCAAGTGATTAATACCTCTTTTAAGAAAAACAGTAAATAATAACTAACATAAAGATAAAAAGAAAATACTATATTTATGCCTCTTAATCAGACTAAATTAATAAGGCAGATTTAATTACTAATCAGGGTTTCACAAAAATTTTAGTGAATAAGGTATTAAATTTCAGAAAATCCCTGTCCCAGAATAATCATTGTTTAAAATAAAATTAAATAAATATCATAATATTAATTTCTGAAATTACCCAGGAAATAATATATCCATTAAATAAATAAATACCCATTCATCCTATATTGCCTAGACAGAAGGAGGACTAAGATGCATCTATATTGCCAACCCTACCCATAGTAGCCATTTGGAGAAACCACTACATGGAAAGCCAAAAGCTATTCCACAAAAATGAATAACATTGCTTTTGTGTTTTATTATTCTTTGTTTGGTTTTCTGTTTTGTTGTCTTTGGAGACAGGGACTCATTGTGTAGCCTTGGCTGGCCTGGCACTTGCTATGTAGACCTGGCTGTCCTTGAACAGAGATCTGCCTACCTCAACCTCCTAAATGCTAGGATTAAGGTCAGAAGCCATCAAACCCTATTGTTTTGTCAGAAGCGTCATCCCAGCCCCCTGGCAACCATATATATAAGGAGTCTGTAATGTTTGGGTGGAACTTTCCATTACAAGCCCCCTTCCATGGGAGTTGCCTCAGTCCAGACTCCACCTACAAGAAAGCATATCAAATGATTACCCCTCCCCAGAGAGGGGCTTTTTAAATCCTCATAGGCTATTTAAACTGCCCCCCAGAGAACGAAACATGGTCTCCCCGGTTCTCCATCCCCCTCTCCGTGTTTTTCCGGAGGGCCACCTGGGAGCACTGGCATCCATTAAACCTGGGCTTCTTCTAATTTGGTCTGATTTGGTTTGATTTGTATCATTGCATTGGCAGAGAGATTTGTCAGGCTGAAAAAAATTAACACCTATAGTGCATTCAATATCATAATTCTCTCCACTTGTGCCCTACACACATATCTGAGAAGGCTGGAAATGGGCAACTGATATAGTAGCAAAATACAAAAAATTGGGAAGGGGTAACTTTGCCTAGCCATCAGCAGTGCTGACTGCCCAGGCCTTTCTGACTCTGCCTCCCTAAGCAGCAATAGTTATCCCACACAGGAAGACCAGGATAAGGAAAAAAGTTTTCAAAGAGGCTGTTACTTTACAGATGGAACCCTAAAATAGGGTCTGTGAACTTCTAAGGTAGTTCAATCAGGGAACCCAGACCCAAACATAATTTTCTGAAATTCAAGAACAGCTTATCATTCTATCTCAGGGCTCGCACAACTGCCAACTTCTCCAGTTGGCTTTCCTGGCTCACCCGAGACCTGACGGTGGCTGAGATTTGTCTTCCTCACTGCAATCACACCCTGCAGCTCAGTTTCCCACACCAAAGCATGTCTGAACTCTGTTCCCAAAACCCAAGAGTGCTAAATAACAGATTTTCTATTGTTACGGCTAGCAAACTCCCTCTTAGTTGGTCTCAAATGAGAAAGAAATTATTGAACTCTCACTAAAAGAAAGACAAATAAGCACTAGGTATATATAGCTCAGAGGCGAGCCCTGTCCTAGCTTGTATGAAGCCCTAAATTCAATTGCCAGCACGGGGGGAGGAAGGAAGACAAGAAAGGAGGAAGGAAAGAGGGAGGGATGGATGGAGGGAGGGAGGGAGGCAAGCAAGCAGGCAGACAAATTTTTAAACAATCTATTACTGTAATTCACTAAATAAGAATCCATTAGATCCTATGAATTACATAGTGAAGATTAGATAGGCAGACAGACAAATGAAAGAAACACAAGAAGAAAGTGAAAGAGCAAGGGAGGCAGGCAGGAAGGCAGTGAGAAGAGGAAGCAACCTAAGAAATGAACTCTGAAAATCACCTCATACCTATAGTAAGAACTGACTGAAGCAAAAATCATCAATGGGTGTTAAAACACTTATTTTATCTTAAATCCATGAGTAGGTAAAATTTTCGTGAGAAGTATGGCATTAATCGACCTTGAAATATTTTCCCACTGATTATATCTTTGTTTTATAGGGAAAAATTACAATTTTATATGGAAGAAATTTGATGAACAATGCTTTAACCAATTGAAATTAATATAACAAAGGATGACAATTTTTTCAGAAATCCTGATAAGACCACAAAACCACTTATGCAAATATTACTGACAAAAATATATAATATGAATTTAATCACAAGAAGCATCAAGGGGCTGGAGAGATGGCTCAGAGGTTAAGAACACTGACTATTCTTCCAGAGGTCCTGTGTTCAATTCCCAGCAACCACAAGGTGGCTCACAACCATCTATAATGAGATCTGGTGCTGTCTTCTGATCTGCAAGCATACATGCAGACAGAACACTGTATACAAAATAAACAAATAAATCTTAAAAACCAGCATCATCAAATAAAACCAAATTAAAGGCCTTCAGCAGTGGTGCGTGCCTTTAACCCCAGCACTCAGTAGGCAGAATCAGGTGGATCTGAGTTCAAGGCCAGTCTGTCCTACAGAGCTAGTTCCAGGACAGCCTGGGCTACACAGAGAAACCCTCTTTCAAACCCCCTCCCCAACAAAAAAAAATTAAAGGTAGCCACACCTTCCAGAAAATCAGGTGGGTTGCCCACAGACCTCCTCCCTTTGTGTTTCACCTGGCCCAATATCTCGGTCTCATCCCTAGCACTGCAACAGACACCAGCTTCAGACTCCCTTACCCAGTCCACATCTGTGGATCTCACGGACTATCCCCCCAACCTATCTTTCCCCATTCATCACTATATCCCAGCCCCCAGCTTCAGAAGCCCTTCCCCAGCTAAACCACAGTAAATATAATCCACCATACAAACTGAAAGAAAAAAAGAACATAATCATCTCATTAGATGTAGAAAAGGTCTTTGATAAAATCCAGCACCCCTAAGAATAAAAGTCCTAGAACGATTAGGTATACAAAGGACATACCTAAATAATAAAGACAATTTACAGCAAGCCTATAGTCAACATTAAATTAAATGGAGAGAAACTCAAGGCAATTTCACTAAAATCAGAAACAATACAAGGCTGTCAACTCTCTTCATATCTATTCAATATAGTGCCTTATTGATGGAGGTTTCTGTCCCACCCAGTCCTGCAGCCTTTCAGTCCCAAGGAAACACACAGAGGTCTACATTAATCACAAACTAATTGACCTATTAGCTCAGGCTTCTTATTAACTCTTATAACTTAATATTAGCCCATTATTCTTGTCTGTATTAGCCACCTGTTAGTCACATCTTGCTTCCTCTCTGTCTGGGTGACAACTGCAGACTGAGTCTTTCCTCTTCCCAGAATTCTCCTATTCTCATCGCCCTGTCTCTACTTCCTGCCTGGCTACTGGCCAATCAGCGTTTTACTGGAAATAATACAAGTGACAGGATAAAAGACGATCGTCCCACAGCAGTACTTGAAGTTCTAGCTAGAGCAATAAGACAACTGAAGAGGATCAAAAGAAAACAATTTGGAAAGGAAGAAATCAAGGTACCATTATTTGCAGATGATACAATAGTATATATAACTGACCCCAAAAATTCCACCAGGAGCCTCCTACGGCTGATAAATACTTTCAGTGAAGTGGCTGGATACAAAATTAGCTCAAAAATATCAGTATCCCTTCTATATACAGATAACAAAAGGACTAAGAAAGAAATTAAGGAAACAATACCTTTCATAATAGCCTCAAATAAATAAAATATCTTGGAGAGCTCTAACCAAGCAGGTGAAATATTTGTATGGTAAAAACTTCAAGCCTTTGAAAAAAGAAATTGAACATG
The DNA here is from genome assembly GCF_000317375.1 of Microtus ochrogaster. NCBI lineage: Eukaryota > Metazoa > Chordata > Mammalia > Rodentia > Cricetidae > Microtus > Microtus ochrogaster. Next base: position 7,727,186 of record NW_004949107.1, on the reverse strand, counting down.
ATATCAGAAGATGTGAAGATTTCCCATGCTCATGAATCGACAGGATTAACATAGTAGAAATGGACATTCAATCAAAAGCAATCTACAGATTCAATGAAATCCCCATCAAAATTCCAACACAATTCTTTACAGACCTTGAAATAATAATTCTCAACTTTATATGGAAAAAAACAGGATAGTTAAAACAATAAAAGAACTGCTGGAGGTCTCACCACCCCTGATTTCAAGTTGTACTACAGAGCTATAGCAATAAAACCTGCATGGTATTGGTGCAAAAGCAGACACATTCATCAATGGAATCAAAGTGAAGACCCAGACATAATCCAAACACATATGGACACCTGATTTTATAAAGAGCCAATGGAGTATTAGTCAATGACTGTTTAAAAAAACTGACACCATGAATTTGTAGGAAAATGGATGGAACTAGAAAAAAAATCATCTTGAGTGAGGTAACCCAAACCCAGAAAATAAAAAAGATATGAATTCAGTTATAAGTGAATATTAGCAGTTAAGTAAATGAAAACCAAGATATAATGCACAGATCTGGCGAGGTCAGGTAAAACAGAGGGGTCTCAGGAGGACACATGCATCTCTCTAGGAGGGCGGACTTTGGACAGGTAGGGATGAGAAGGAGGAGTGAGGTGAGGGCGATGAGGTGGAAGAGGAGAGTGTGGGAAGAGATTGTTGGAACTGGGAGGTAAAGTGGGAGTGTGGAAACCTGGTGCAATGAAAACTTCCTCGTAATGGGGCATATGGAGTCTCAACAGCCATCTCCTGATCCCAGTGAAATTTCTGGTGGCGGGACTGGGTTGTATTCAATTGAGTGTTAACCAAAGAGGTCCCATGGAAATCCCCAAGCAACCCAGTTTGGCACTAAGACATGGGTTGCTGGGTTGTTCTCCACAACAGACAGTGCAGTGTGGTGGGGGGGGGCACTGTCAAGGACAGCATCCACACAATTCATTGAGCATGAAGTCAAGCTAGTGGCCTACATGGAGCCTTCACCCTTACATTCTAATCTCTTTGGTGTAAGAAGGTACTCTGCTGGCTATCAAAAGAGAAATGTGGACAACAGCCCTGTCTGCAAAACATGCTGGGGCAATGGTGGCACAGAATTTTTCAGAGTAGCCAACCAATGTCTGCTTTGACTTAAGGCCCATTCCATGAAAAGGAATTCATATCCCATACTACTTAGGTAACCAAGAACCAGAGACTAGATAGTCTAGAGACCAAACATGAGTGGTCTTTAAATAAATAAAATAAAAGCAAGGCGGGGTGGCACATGCCTCTAATCCTGGCACTTGGGAGGCAGAGGCAGGCAGATTTCTGTGAGTTCGAAGCCAGCCCGCATCTTAAACAGATAAACAATATCTTGAAGACCCCAGTAACTTTTTCCTGTCAACCATCAACAACCGACATCCTCAATTCTCAATGGATCATTCTTCTGATCTTCCTTACTAGTTTGCAAGATGTATATGAGATCCTGAGTTAGATCAGTCGCTAGAGTCTTAGTCTACAGTGTCGCTATAACAAATCACCTGAGGTGGGGTACTTCATACAGAGCTAGCTTTAGCTCATAGCTTTGGAGGCTGAGAGTCTAGGATCAGGTGACAGTGTTTGGTGAGATATGTGTTATACGCCTTAACAATAACAGCCACGGGCACGTATGGAAGCAGTACAAATCATAATTCCAAAGGCAATTCAAATGCTACAGTCTCAACTATTGAGATCTCAAAGGGTCAAAAATCACTAAAGTCTAAACTTCCCCAAATTACAATCTGAAAAGATTAAACTCCTCATTGAAATCGTGGAAACCTAAGTCTTGAAATCTACAATTCCTACTGTGGGGAGGGTTATACTCAGGGTTATGTACTTAAGGGTTAAGATTGGCACAACAGCAATTTATCTGGACAATTTTTTTCCACTGTTGTAAGGTAAAACCTTAGTAAAGGTTAATTCAAATATTCTTCAAATGGCATGAGACTTAAATAACTAGTACCTGCTAGGTACAACAATGTCAAGTTATTAAAATAAAATAAACTGAAGAAAATCTAAGAGCTATCAATTGGCAAAAGCAATTTACCAATACCATAATGTACAGACCTTTACGTTACCATTATGTTACAATTCGAAATCCCTCAGGGTATTTAAACTTTATAATGATGTATTTAAACTAAGACTATCTCCACTTTCCACAGATTGCAATTTCCATGAAGAACAATGAACTCTCTCTGCTCCCTCAACACTTCATCCTTAATAACAATGCTTGATCCCCCAAATGGCTGGCCAACATTTGCTTTATAAATGAATTGGAGTCACTTTTTGCAACCTTATTTCTGCCATCTGCTACACGATGTAGCTCATCTTTATATAAATCCCAATAGCGCAAAGACAAAATGGTTGAAAAACTTTTCAAAAGAGTTCTAACTCATCCAACACACATTTTGCAAATTTGGTTACAAAAAAAGAGTGCAAGATTTGTATGTATATGTGAATGCTGAAACCTCCCCCAAAAATAAAGCACATCTCCTTCATGCATCTGCACTATGAAAGGTAATGTTTGCCAAGGCGCTGGTTCCTTAGTGGCTGCAGATGCAGTGAGGATGTGTTCTGGGCGACAGCAGACAGAGCTGAGTGTCTGACTATCAGTGCACACAAGGGCATCAGAGGACAACTCTGCAGTCAGTTCTCTCCTTCCACAGGGGTCAAACTCAGGGCACGAGGTCCATACAGCCAGTGTCTCTGCCTGCTGAAGCGGCTCAACAGCCCCTTGTGGTTCTTCTCAATGATTTTATCAAATGTGTGGGTTTCAGACTACTGTGGCACAAAGCCAGATAGCATTGCACACAGTGATGCAGTTACACCTTTCAGATTCTGGCCTGTTTTTGAATTAACTTCTCTGCTTATCAGTGTCATATCTACATGACTGTCTTAGACCATCTGGGAGTTTAAGTTTGTGAAAATATGTAGGCCATCAATGTGAAACCTGGCTAATAGGGTTGTGCCGTATCTTTATGCTTCTCAAACAATTCTCCTAAAAATGTAAAAGTCTTAGAGTAACTACTATTGTTACTTTTTTCAGAATTATGCTCTGAGATTTTAGAGCCTATGGGTCTGATCTCTTAGGACATCCTAGATGATAACATTTAGGGCTGTCTCTGTGGATTATAGCACAAACGCATGCATGCACTAGAACCAAAACACAGTAGATCTCCTGTACAACTCACCAATATCACAGGGACTAGTCCAGTCTGAGATGAGTTGCTCCTGAGCGGGGGGGGGGGGGGGGGG
>NW_004949107.1:7722935-7723792 GCF_000317375.1 Microtus ochrogaster | reverse complement strand
GGGGGGGGTGTGTGAATCTCTTCTGAAGACAATGGTCTTATGACCTAAATACCTACCATGGTCCCCACCTTATATATAATGCAGTTTTTTCATTCAGTGTCACATTTTTACTATTTATCCACGTGAACATACATTCTGTAGTCCATTCATTCCTTACATATTTTTGTTATTTATTTGAGACAGAATATCACTATGAAGCCCTGGCTGGCTCCCAACTTTGTCAGCCTCCTGAGTGCTGGAATTAAAGGTGGCCAGTTTTCTGTATTAATTCTGGATATATAAGTTACTTTAGAGTTCTACTCTTAGAAGCAGAACTTAGATATATCATCTACAAACTTGATTTGAGTGGGTATCTATGGAAGAACATGCTCCATTTTGTTTCCAGACTTAATGGTCATTCTGTTTTATCATACCGAGTACAAACTAAGGCTTACAGAGACCAAGACATGCATTCAAGGTCACATGGCTAAGTATAATAAGAACTAATTAATTTTTACTTCTTCCAATTAATGGAAAAAATTTCAAGATTAGATAGCAGATATGCCCAGGGGAAAAATGTAATTGCCAAAAAGAGTTCTGGAGGTTGTTTTCTCGTGTTTCACATCAAATTAAAAAAAGAAGGTGGGAAGACTGACACCTTGGTGGGTGGAAGCACTTTCCCCAAAACATGACAACCTGTGTTGGATCCCTGAGACCCACATCATGGAAGTAGTGAAACCAACTCCTACAAATATCCTCTGACCTCCGTGTGCATGCTGAGACACACCTGTATACATACACATTCACATGCATGCACACACATGCCACATGCAGTAAATACAAATTCTCCTCTGACCTCCGTGTGCATGCTGAGATAC